>NW_012117043.1:7215722-7216120 GCF_000951035.1 Colobus angolensis palliatus | reverse complement strand
CACACAGACCCCTCACACACACACACTCACACACTCCTCACACATACACCCCTCACATACAGACCCCTCACACACACCCCTCATATACACCCTGACACATACACCCTCACACACACCCTTCTACACACACACACCTCACACACAGACCCCTCACACACTCACACACCCCTTACACATACACCCTCACACACACCTGCACCCTCACACACCCTCACACACACCCTCACACACCCCTCACACATACTCCTCACTCACACCCTCACACACACTTCTTGCACAGACCCCTCACACACACCCCGCAGACATCCCTCATACACCCTTACACACACATCCTTCACACACACCCCTCACACTTCTCACACACAACCTCACACTCCTTGCACAGACCCCTCACGCAC
>NW_012117043.1:7200210-7215672 GCF_000951035.1 Colobus angolensis palliatus | reverse complement strand
ACCTCACACTCCTTGCACAGACCCCTCACGCACACCCCTCACACACCCCTACCTCACACACACTCCTTGCACACACCCCTCACACACACCGCCGCACCCCTCACATACACCCTCACACACGTGCATCCCTCTCCCACACCCCCATGCACCCTCCCACACCTTCACATACTCCTGACACACATACCCCTCATACAATTCTCACATTTGAATACACACACCCTCACACACACACCCCTCACACATCCCTCACATACACAAACCCCTCACACGCACAAACCCCTCACACACACCCCTCACACATATACACACCCCTCACACATGCCTCACACACACCTCTCACACACATTCACACGCACATACACACACACATAATACTGGCAGCCAAATTCACAGCATGGTGCATCCATCCCACCCTCTTCCCGAGCAAAGGGACATCTGTGCGCAGCTGTTCTTGGCCTACACTCAGAAACAGGGAGGGTGAGGAGGTCTTGGCAAAAGGCAAAGAGCCAGAAGGGCTGGCTCCCAGAAGGCAAAGGCCTGAGCCTCTGAACTCCCTCCTTCCCAGGCTATGAAGATGTGGGCCCGTACGGCAGCTCTAGTGCCAGCCTCTGACCTCCCCTGGCCAGAGGTCCAGCCTCATCGGCTCCTCACACCCAAGGACAAACCTGAGGCCACTGCCTCTTATGCTCCAACTGGGAATGCAGGGCCAGGATCATTTTTACAGTCACAGTTAAATGCAGTAAATTACCTCTTTTTACGTGCCAGTGACTGATATTATTAATTTTGCTTTCAGTAAATCCATAAAAGAAGAAGTCAACAAGGAGACCCAAGAGGCATGAGTGGGTCAAATAGTAAGTCGAGGATGTGGAATACTCCCGGCAGCAGGGCCAGCATGAGGTGAGGAGGCCTGTGGTTTCTAGGGACACCCCTCCAGGGGCCTCAAAATAAACTGCCTGACTCCTCACTTGGGTTGGTATCCTGCTGCCTCTGGCTCTTCTGCCACATTGCAGACTGGCACCAAGAAACCTGTGTCAGCCCCAAGGTTCTATCCAGAGCCCTACAGTATGAGATCTGAAATTAGACATTCTGGAATCTAGGCCAGATTCCAGCCAAACTCTGCATTTTACAGATGAAAAAACTAGGCTTCCAAAAGAGAGAGTGACTTACCCAAAGTCCACAACTAGTTAGCAGCAGAATATGGCCTGGAAGTGCACTAGGTGGAATGTTCTTCCTGCCTCATCCCTGCCCCCTGCATTGCCTAAGAACTCCTAGTCATCCTTTAAGCCACAGCTGGGGGTCACCTCCTCTGGGAAGGCTTCCCAGCCTCCTCTTTCCTTCCAGTTAGAGCTCGAGACTCTGCTTGCAGAGCCACAGTTCATTGTACCACATAACCTCGTTAGTGAGCCCAAATCAGGCTGGAGCACACTGGCTCCACCTCCCACAGTGGGCACCTTGCATAAGGAAGAATGTCTGGTTTATCTTGCATCCTCAGTCCCTGGTGCTTAGTAGGGCACAGTCAATATAAAATCTAATTAAGTGCACATCTTGATCAGCACCCACCACTTGACCCTCTCACTCTCTCTTTTTGTCTAAACAACTAAGATACTCTCCATACCGCTCACTTCAGCATTTAACAACTTTCTAAATGCTTTTATGTTCCCAACTAGACCACAGGAGCTGGTACGCACGTGGCCGATTTCTCCCAGATGGCCTAGCCCAGTGGTTCTCAGTCTCAACTGCAGGTTGGCATCACTGGGGCTTTGGCCCCATCCCCCATTCCTAGGTCCCACCCCAGGCCACCCCTCTGGGAGTGGGACCCAGGCATCAGAATTTAAATTCCCCAGGTGGTTCCAGAATGTAACCAAAGTTAAGAAACACATTTCTAGAAAAAATGTGATACCAGAAACTATTTGTTGATTCAGCCAGTTCTGTGTGTGTTCAAGTGAGTGCAATTATAGACAAAGACAGAGACACACACAGCGTGACAGAGAGTAAACAAGAAAAAGTTTACTTGGCAGTGTGTAGACTTGGTTCCTCTCCTTTGGCACTATTGACATTTTGGGCCAGATAATTCCGGGTTGTGGAGGCTGCCCTGTGCCCTGTGTACAGTATTTAGCAGCATCCTTGGCCTGTACCCACTGGGTGCCAAAAGCAATGCTCCACACAGGTGTAACAACCAAAAATGTCTTCAGATATTGTCAAATGTCCCTGGGGATGAGGAGGCATAATTACCGATGGATGAGAACCACTGGTGTAGACTAGCCAAACAAAATTGACTGCATGTTTGTTTCACATTTCAACTGTAAAACATATGACCACTTTCCCAAACTGGACTGAGTACCTGAGGATTCTGGATATTGGATCAAGTGTCTCTGGGAGGGACACGGAGGACGGGATGGTGGCTCAGCAACAGGTTCTGAGGCAAGAAAACATGGAAAGTAATCAGGTAGGTTCAAGGCAGTTAAAAGGAGCAGGTGGTGGTCAAGCCCATAAAAGATGAGCAAAACAAACCAGAAAAAGCCAGATATTCAGTAAAATTGCAAAGTTGGAAGCAAGCAGAGGGCTGTCAAGGATTAAGGGAGGTGATGACCACAAGTGGGAAAAGGCAAACAGAGAAGGAGCTTTCAGAAGTTTTTGAGCAGGGGAGGGACCACACAAAATAGGGTTTTAGGGCCAGAGTCTAGCCTGGCATGTAGGCTGGCATATGGACAGGATGCAGGAAGGGTAGGGGGCAGGGAGCTGGGCTGCAACAGTTCAAACCCACCTGTTCACCCACACCTACAATGCCTCAGTTAGGACAAAGACTGTTATCTGTTATTCCACAGACAGAGTTCAAAAGAGGCAGGTGCAGATGCTGGCATAGAAAATGTCAGGGGGCAGATGTGGGAGTCATTAGAGCTGCCTCTCAAGCACCTTGAGCAGGAGCCACTGCTTTGAGGACCCTTCAACCAGCTGCCCCAGCCCCTGCCAGGTCTCTGAGGAAGAGCTGCAGAATAGCCGCTCCAGGCATCTTGCCAAAGCACAGGGAGCCAGCCAGAGCTCCCCCACAGGATCCCCCCCTCCAGGCATCCTCCTCCCCATCACAGTTGTGCACACGCTGCCCCTCCTTCACCCCACTCCCTCCTATGCCTCCCCCACCTTGCTCTGCCACCCCCACTCTCTTGGCTTCTCTATATCTCTGCATTCCTTCTCAGCCGTTTCAGGGTTCCTCTTCCCCTGCCCACCTCTGAGTGTTGGTGACCCCAGACTTTAATCATGGGCCTCTTCTCTCACTGTCTCAAACTCTCTAACACCCAGACCTGTACTTCCCCACTTGAAAAATCCTTCAGTTGTTCTCTACTAGACACAAGATAAAACCCAAGGTACTCAAACCTGTCTCGATCTTGCCCTGCCCACCTCCCAGTCCCCTCCAACCCTGCACTTAAATATTCTGAGCTACCTCTTATCCTACAAAAAAAAAATTAAAAGTCACATCTATCCCTAACAGCCTGAAGTCATCTGTTCTTAAATCATACGGCATAGCAGCCATTTGCTTACTTCTGTCTCCACCACAGACTTTGAGCAGAAACCTACAGCCCCAGAACCTAGCAGGTACCTGGTACTTAATACTCAGAGGAGTACTTACCATTTGCTGAGCACTTTCTAAGTGCTTTCCTAAGAAGTACTTTGTTTTACCATCATAAAATATTTTACATTATTATTTATAATAATATTATAGTAATATCAGCAATTGTATTTATTATTCCCATTTTATAGATGAGAGTACTGAGTTGCAAAAATGTGAAGAAACTTCCCCAAACTTACCCAGTTAGAAAACAGGGAGATTCAAACCCACTCTGACCCCAGAGTCAGCACTCTTCATCACTGTGCAATACTATATCTTAATAAGAGTCTTTAAATGAAATAATCAAATTATGCATGAGATTTTGCAGTGAATGAAGGCAAATGCTAGTGCAGCTCTTTCTGAGCCTCAATATGGAGATTCAGGGAAGACAGGATAAGCATCGTGCCCAGATGAAGGGGCCAGGATGGGAGACCAGCCTGACAGACATGGCTTCCCAGACATTCTAACTTTGCTGGGTCACTGCTACTTCCCTTCATTGCGTGAGGCTAAAATGCCACCAAAGTCACTATCATTTTAGCAACAGGAGGAACCAAGTCAGGCCTGAATTGGGTCTGGGGCCAGCTAGCAGGGTCTAGTAACATCTACTCACAGAGAGCCTGGTTCAGAAAGACTAGGCAGGTAGATATCATGATCCCACAGGGCAGAAGTAAAGCCAGAGACCAAAATCAGAGGGATGAGATCAGAGCAGAACTCCTCGGGCAGCTGGGGCAGAAATTCTCCCTGCCTGGACAGATCATCATTGACCAAGGATGCTGGTCCAGCCTGCCCCGGGGCCTAAGGGAAGAGGCAGGAGACGGGGTTAGCATTGGCTAAAGGGAACAGCTCCCCAGCAAGCAGGACAGGGGTGACATTCAGCAGCCCTCTCCAGATTCTGGAACTCCCACCGTTGGCCCCATTATTTCTATTTTAAGTTACCCTGTTCACAACAGGTGAGTCAGGCTGGCACCTCCAGAGGAAAAAATGCATAGGTAAAAGATTGAGATTGCATGTATCTTATACCTGAAACTCTAACCGAACCTCCAATTAGCAGCCCATGCTGGGACCAACACCTAGTTTCATAATGAATCGCATTCAAATGATCACATTTTCTTTAAAACCGCCAGAGCCAAGCACTCACCCGCATTGGCTCGTCAGGGAATCCAGGTTTGCTTGGTCTATCCTGTCGCCGAGATCTTAGGAGCTGTTTGGCCTGCTTCTCCATCAAAATCGGGGAGGTCTCTGGAAAAGTTGGGAAGGTGTCTTAAGGACGCTCAGGTTCAGGAGTTCATGAGCCATCTCAGCAGTCCAAGGCAAAAGATTTGCAAGTTCAATTTTGGTTAACACACGAAAGTTCTTTCCCAGGGACCATTCCAGAGGGCTCAGGAAGCAATTTTGAATTGTTTCGAACATGGTTAACTCAGAGCAAAAGTTGCACAACCTAAACATATTTACTGATTGGTTCATCTCTTTAAAAGTGAGTATTATTTTAATGGATCTTCAGTTCACTGGTCTGTGTCTCTTAGGCTTGCTTTCATGGAAGTTTTTTTAATCCTCAATACACTAAATCAAGTTTAAAGTCATTACTGGAAGATGCCCAGTGATAAGAAGATTATGTTAAACTTGGTCATCACAACCCCTCAAAGGAGATAGTACAAAAGTGCTTTGATAATTACTTGCAAATTCTAAAAGACATTATCATAATAAAAATATATCAAATTTTGGTGATCTCACATAAACTCTAAAATAAGCTATCAGAAGCTGAAGATTTATCAGCATTTTTGAGAATTAGTGCTCAAATACATTTCAAGATTTTCTAAAAAATATATAACATAACTTGGAAGCTGGCTCTTATGAAAAAAAAGAAAAGAAAAAGCATTGAAATATCTATATACCCTATATATTATTTAAAATTTTAAAAATTAAATATTAAATAGACTATTATTTATCATGTCAGCATAGAAATAGGCTGTTTTTGGAGTCAGTGCTTACCTGAGAAGACAATCAGTAAGGTAAGAGACAGCACGAGCATAGGCAATGTCTTCATCCTGCCTTGGTTCCTCTGCCTCTTGCTGAGTGAATCCTCCCAGATGGACTCAACCAACTTGAAGGAAGCCCCGCCAGGTTCTGCATTTGTTTATGCTTTGACTAATGGGACTTACAGTATGATGCTGAATGTATCCGACTCTGAGCGTTTTAGTAATGACCACTGAAATATTTTCCTCTGAATTCCTGTAAATTTTTATCCTGAGGAAGGAAATTGTTACTCTGTAATACGACTTTCAGAGTTTGAATTTGAAAAAGCAACATGTGATATTCACTTCATTTAAACAGACAGATAAGCACCAGACAGACGTTTGTGAGTGTTTCTCTGGAGTTTCCGTTTATACTCCTGTTTCATTGAGAATTCATGATCTATTACACATTTGTATCTTTTATGACATTTTTCCAAAGCCCATTCACCAGTCTAATTTGATCTTCCCAATAATCTTAGAGGTAGGCAGGAAATTAGCAAGGGGCATGATGAGTGGGGGAAAACAAGTTTCAGCTGACTTTGGAGACAGAAAAACAGAGTTCAAAACCTAGCTTCAATTTTTTCTAGCAATGTAACCTTAGGTAAGTGACTTACCCTTTCTGAACTTCAGTTTCCTCCCCTGTCAAAAGGAGATAAGAGCACCTACCTTGTGGGGTGTGATAAAGGATGAGGGGAAAGCTATGACCTTTGTGGCAGCTAGTACTGTTCATCATCCATTTCCATTTTACAAATAAGAAAAGTGAGATTCAGAGATGTTAAATCAAGTTCAAGTTCACACATTATGGATGCCAAAGTAGAGCCTAAGTCTTCTGTCTTCAAACCTAGCACGTGTGTTCTTCCCAGGAAGCCCCATAACCTCAGGGACAACTCCTCATGTTTTACAAGGCCTCACGCAACATGCTATTGTAAGACTGGAACCAGCTAGATTCAAGGGTATTTTTAAAAAGACAACAAAAGTTTAAGAAGCTGAAGTCATTTCAAATTCAAATCATCTATAAATATCACATGAAGGAAGTTTCTTGTTTTGATTTGCTTTGGTTTGGTTTGGTTTGGTTTTGAGATAGGGGTCTCACTTTGGGTCTCACTCCAGGCTGGAGTGCAGAGGTTCACTGCAGCCTCTAACTCCTAGACTCAAGCAATCCTCCCACCTCAGCCTCCCGAGTAGGTGGGACTACAGGCACACACCATGACACTCAACTAACTTTTTTATTTTTTTATTTTGTAGAGACAGGGTCTTACTATGTTGACCAGGTTGGTTTCAAACTCCTAGGCTCAAGTGATCCTCCTGCCTCAGCCTCCCAAAGTGCTGGAATTATAGGCATGAGACACTGCTCTCAGCCTAAAAAATTAAATACGTGATTAAAATATGTCTGGAAAGCATGTGACATTTATTTGGATAAAATTCGGTATTCAGAGAGATGATCTGATGTTTCTGTGTTCACTTTGCCAGCTCAAAAGAAAACAATACCCTATGTGTATTTCTCCAAATTTATGCTAATGTGTAACTGATACTAAACCTGAATGTGCTGCCCACACAGTTGGCATAAAGATATTTTGAGCAGACTGTAAACAAGAAAAAAATTATGCAATGTTAGCAAAGTTGTCTCACATGTTCATTTGCTCAAAAAAAAATTTTGTTTTTTTTCTTTTGAGACAGGGTCTCATTCTATTGCCCAGGCAGAAGTGCGATGATGCATTCACAGCCCACTACAGCCTCAACCTCCTGAGCTCACGATCTCACATCTCAGCCTCCTGAGGAGCTGGGACTACAAGTGTGCATCTCCATGCCCAGCTGATGTTTTTTCTTTTTTGCAGAGATAGGGGCTCACTATGTTAGCCAGGCTGGTCTCAAACTCGCAGGCTCAAGTGATCTTCCTGCTTCAGTCTCCCAAAGTGCTGGAATTACAGGCAAGAAAGAACTGCACCTGACCCATTTGCTCAAAATTTGATATTTGATTTCATGCACTCTGCTGCTATTAACATCCTTCTGTTTTCACATAATTTTCAATAACTAAGGAATTTTAGAAGCTTTTTTTTTTTTTTGAGACAGGGTCTCCCTCTGTCACCTAGGCTGGAGTGCACAAACTTAGCTCAGCACAGCCTCAACCTCCCAGGCTCAAGAGATTTTCCTACCTCAGCCTCACTAGTAGCTGGGACTACAGGCATGTGCCACCATGCCCAGCTAATTTTTGTATATGTTCATAGAGATGAGTTTTGCCATGTTGCCCATGCTGGTCTCAAACTCTTGAGCTCAAGCGATTCTCCTACCTTGGCCTCCAAAAATGCTTGAATTACAGACATGAGCCAACACACGCAGCTAGTAGCATTATTAAAAAAAAAAAATTGTCACATCAAACAGCTTGAGTTTTGTATGTGTATATTCAAATTTTTCACTCCTTTTACTCTTTGTGGTTGGATAGAACACTATTTTGTTTTATTATATCAAATAAATATCTTCTGTAGACCAGAAAAAAATCTATACTTCGCTATAAATTTCTAAGGTATCCAATGTAAATTTACAATAAAAGTATTTTTTTGGCCAGGCATAGTGGCTCACACCTGTAATCTTAACACTTTGGGATTCCAAGGCCAGAGGATCACTCGAGCCCAGGAGTTCAAGCTTGCAGTGAGCTATGATTATGCCACTATACTCAAGTCTGGACAACAGAACAAGACCTTGTCTCCAAAAAAAAGTATTTTTTTAAATTTTGCAACTTTTCTCTGTATCAGCACTGGCCAATAAAAACATAAAGAGAGCCACAGATGCAAACAACATATGCAATTTAAATTTTTTCAGTAGCCACTTTAAGTAAAAAGGTTAAATATTTTCATATTATATTTTAACATGATGAAATATCCAAAATACTATTATTTTAACACATAATCAATATAAATAAGTTATCAATGACAGATTTCATATCCTTTTTTTGTACTAAACCTCCAAGATCTGGTGTAGATCTTACACTTAGACATTTCAAGCGCTCGGTAGCCACATGTGGCTAGTGCTACCATATTAGACAACATGTGTCTAGATCCTTCCATCTCTGTTGCCACTACCGAAGTCTAGGCCACTGTTTCCCTCACCCAGCTTCTGGCACCAGGCTCCCAAATGGGATTCTAGTTTCCCTCCTGGTTCACTTCAATCCCTTCTCCAGGCAGCAGCAAGGATGAAATAGAAAGTATCAGTCAGACCTCATCGCTTCCCTGCATAAGAATCTTTCCTCATCTTCCCACGAAAGTCAGAATAAAATTAAAATCCGTACCAAGCACGACAGGACCCTGTGTTATTTGTGCCTAATGCCCTTTCCAACCTTATTCCAGCCACTCCCCTCCTGCTCACTGCCATCTGGCCACACTCACTCACTTTCAGCTTAACAAGCCCACTCCCACCTCAGGACCTTTGCATGTGCTTTTTCTCTCTCTTTTAATGACTGGATCCATCTCATCCTTCAGGTTTCAATTTGAAATTTCTCTTACTCAGTAAAGCCTGCCCTTACCAGCCTTCTTAATAAAAAGTTTCCTGCCCCCACCACCACCACTACTCTCCATCTCACAGCATTCACCATAATGTATACATATTGCATTTATTTGTTTACTTTTTAAAATCTGTCTCCTTCACTGGTAAGCTCTAAGCAAGCTTGTATTATTTTTATAATTTTTAAAGCTTAAGGAAACCTCTGGTGGACTGGGGTGGTGAGACTGGAGAGTCGGGGCCTGTATCACACCCTGGGAGGCTGCTGCAAGGTCTCAGGTGGGGAGGGCCGTTCAGGTGTGATACTGGCAAGGCCATCAAATGCCCTTCAGCTTGGCCTCTGGATATTGTCCCAAAAGAAGCAGGAGGAGGAAGAATATAGAAAGATCGAAAGAGCAAAGTGTCTTATTGTTGAGTGTCACTCCAGCGATGAGAATTCTCTTCTAAACCCCAACCCCCGCTCAGGAAAAGCCCCAGCGGGATTACTAGGTGAGTCGGCAAGGATCTCAGTAGAAGACGCAATTCCCAATAAATCCACAAGGTGGCAGAGCAGAGAGTGGAACCAGGGACAACTAAGACCGGGGAAAGAGCTCAAGGCCACCAAGGTCATTCAACAAGTTGCCAGCGGTTCCAGAGAATCTACTGGAGGTGGAGAGAGAGGGTGCTGCTGCACCTAAAACTATTTCCCTATTTTTATTTTAATTAATGTGCTACTTGAAGGCATTCATCAGATGTTGTGGCCTAGGAAAGCGGTACAGTAAATCCTCACATCATTGCTGATAAATTCTTGGAAACTGCGACTTTAAGCCAAATGGTCCAGAATAAACCAATTTTACCATAAGCTAATTGATATGCACAAGAGGTGAGTTCCTATGGCATACTTCTGGTCACAAAACATCACCAAACTTCTAAATAAGGACCCAAAACATTTCTAATATCAAACATTGAAGGCTATACATGTATTTAAGAAAGATTAATAAAAATGAGTAAGATAGTTATTAATGTTTACCCACTTATCACACTCCACACAGTCAGGCCCGGGGCTGGAATTAATTTTTTTTCTCAACAACATTGTAATGCAACAACGTTGAAGGAAACAATGTTATTTGAGGACCCGCTGTGTTACCTACTTGACAACATTTAAAAGCCTGTAAAGGAAGAATGCTACCACCCATATTCACAACATGCAAACACAACTTTTTGTTTGGGTGAGTTTCCCTTTTTTTTTTTTTTAGAAGGAACTGTCCCATTACACGGATATTTAAGGGTCATTGACAAATGACAAACCCAACATTCTAGAGTTCTACATGTCATCACACTGAACTAAAGAAACTTTAGAGACAAGAGAACTTTGTTTTGTTTTTGTTTTTTGAGAGAGGATCTCGCTCTGTCGCCCAGGCTAGAGTGCAGTGGCACAAGCACAGCTCACTGCAGCCTCACCCTTCTGGGTTCCAATGATCCTCCTGCCTCAGCTTCTCAAATAGCTGGAACTACAGGTGTACACTACCATGCCCAGCTAATTATTTTGATTTATTTATTTATTTATTTATTTTTGTAGAAACAGGGTCTTGCTATGTTGCCCAGGCTGGTCTTGAACTCCTGGGCTCAAGTAATCCTACCAGCTTGGCCTCCCAAAGGAACATTTTTTTAAGTATAGAAAAATGCCAAATCTGTCCCCATCAAGAAAATTATAACGTGTCCACATCCTTTAGGCCCAGGGTCAATTAAATAAATTCTAAGAGTCCTTTCCATAGTTGCTTTCATCTTTTTTACTGTCTACCTCACATATACATTGTAAAAAATTATATGTACATTGTAAAAATATGGAATTTATAGTCTAGTTGGTAAACTAGACTACAGAATTTTTAAAATAGCGATAGTAACTTTAAAGCAATGATAGTAACTCCATAAACTGTGTGTGGTGCTTATAGGTCTAGATCCTCCCATCTCTATTGTCACCACCCACATCTAGACCACTGTTATCTCTCACCTAGCACCAGGCTCCCAACTGGCATCTCACCTTCCCTCCCTGTTCCTTCAATTCATTCTCTATGCAGCAGCAATGATGATCTTCATGAAATAGACATAGAAAATATGTTAGACCTCGTCACTTTGCTTCCCTGTAAACATTTATTTACAGGCACACTGTGCAGGCATATGTTAGGTTTGGGCAGCCGTGGAAGGTTGAATTATTAGCATCCACTCTTCACCACCACCCCAAATTTATGCTGTCTGACACATGACTTTGCAGCCCATGCCTTGACTTTGGACTCAACCAAATGACGTTATGGGCAGTGGGATGGTGGCAGACATGACACTAACAAGGGTGTGAAATGGTTTGTGCAGTTAAGTGTGCCCTCTGGCATGTCTGCCATTGCTACAAAAAGACCTTCCCGGTTGGCTACCGCCCCTTCAAGCTGAGTCTCAGAATTAGCTTACATGCAAAGTAGCTAAGAAAGGAGCCAAGTTTATGAAGATCTGTAGCTTAAAAGATACCCATTCAACCCAGCCCAGCCTAGTTCAGCTGACTTCCAGCTACCACATGAAGCAAAGCCACATGACCTGCAGATCCCCGAGAATAAATAACGGTTATTTTAAGCCACTGAGAATAGGAGTGGTTTGTTACATAGCATTACTCTGACAATAGCTAACTGATACAGGGGATTCTAGTGGGATGGTTGGTGTGTCCAAATCTGGGTGCTATTGCATCTAAGTCAAAAATAGGGTCCTGCCAGAACATTCATTCAAAAGTGACTGAGAGTCTATCGTGTAGGCAGTGTGGTATAATGGTTATGACTGTGGGCAGCAGAGTCATCAACAGACCTGGCCTTGAATGCTGATTCTCAAACTTATTACCTGTGTTACATTGGAGTTGGGTGACATTGGGGAAATTTCTTAACTTTTCAAATCACTGTTTTCTCACTTATATTAAAAAAAAGAATTATAATAAAATTCACCTCATAAAGTTAATATTTAAAAGAGATACGTGTAAAGTTCATGACACATAGTAAAAGTCTACTAGTTGGAAATCATTGGTTTTATTTCTCATCCTTTTCTATGCCAAATCTCTTTGCATATGCACCTTATTTTGTAAAAAATGTTTTGAATGACTAAAGATAGATTAATCACACGTATTAAGATACACAACTTTATATATTGTTGAAATAAAAATATATATTTATTAGAAAAGAAAATATGGTTCATTTCTAATGTGAGTTGACTTGCCCCCTGTGCCAACACCGCAGGCCCTGGCTTCCCTTTACATATCCTCAGCACTTCTACAGGCAAACACCCCTTCCTGATTGCAGCAGCAATACAATGGTAAGATGTTTTGGTCTTGGACGGGGCCTTTCCGGCCTGCTGCATGCCTCCACAAGTGGACTATAATTTCTACTCTGGGTCCAGGATGTTGGCCTCAACTATGCCTGCCCAGCAGGTAAGGACAGCCAAGGTCAGCATCATGTTCCCGATGGCCAGTGTCAGGCTTCTCTCCAACCTAAACAGGGACAAAGGAGCATTGGCACAGGCAGAAGAATGTAAGATGGGTACGAATAAACATACTAGGAGAGTGAACCATGCACAAAATAATTTATGAAACCACTTCTAAGGCTACTGTCATACGACATTTCATTCAGGAAAAGTGCTAGGCCTCTAATTGGAAGAGAAAAGCTCTAGTTCTGGGGAAAAATACTGAACTGTGTCATTTTTCTTGGGATCTCTGTTGGGATGATTAAGCTTCAGAGATGTTAGCAGACTCTAGCAGTGCTTCTCAGACCATTAGGTGCATTAGAATCACCTGAGGTTCAAGAGACATCTAGAAAGCCTCTGACATGAAAGGTAAAGACAAAAAAAGATAAAAGAAAGAGCAACTTGGGGCAATCAGACACCATGCAATTGGAGAAAATAAATAAATAATATCCTCTAAGAGACCAAAGTTTTGCTTGTGTGGAACGTGAACAAGATGCTGTAAAAAAGGAATGTTCAGAAAACAAATTAACCAAAATACTTCTTAGAAATGAAAAACCATAATAGCAGAAATTTAAAACTCAGTAGAGTCAAGAAAAAAGCTAAGGAAATCTTTTAGAAAAATAGAGCAAAAATGAGGAGGAAAGTTTTAAAAAAACAAGAGAGAAAAACATATTTTTAAAAGAGAGGACATTTACCCAAATGAGTTGAAAACTCACGTCCACACAAAAACCTGCACACAGATGTTTATAACAGTTTTATTCATAGTTGGCAAAACTTGGAAGCAACCAAGATGTTCTTCCGGAGGTGAATGGATACATACACTGTGGCATACCCAGACAATGGAATATTATTCAGCACTAAAAAAAAAAAAAAAAAAAAAAAAAAACAAGAGCTATCAGGCCATGAAAAGACATGGAGGAAACTTAAATGCATATTACTCAGTGAAAGAAGGCAGTCTAAGGACAGGCTGCCTGTTGAGCCTGATACGGAAGCTTATTTGTACTTTATCTTAATGACTGCTATGATCTGAGTGTCCCTGCCAAAACTCATGTCGAAATTTTATTGCCACTGATGGTATTGGGAGCTGGGGCCTTTAAGAGGTGACTAGGTCATGGGAGCACCACCCTCCTGAATGGATAAGGCTGTTATTTGCGGAGTGAGTTTGTTCTCTTGAGAGTGAATTAGTTCTTACAGGAGTGAGTGAGTTCTCCTGAAAGCGGGTTGTTATAAAATTGAGCTTGGCTCACTCTTGTGGTCTCTTTTGCACACACTGGCTTGCCCTTCAGCTTTTTGTTCATGTTATGACACAGAGCAAAAGCCCTCACCAGAGGCTGCCACCATGCCGTTAGACTTCCCAGCTTCCACAGCTATAAGCCAGATGTACCACTTTTCTTTCTAAATTTTCAAATCTCAGGTATTCTGCTATAGCAACAGAAAACAGATTAAGACAAGAACCAGGAGCTGACGGGCTCCCTGTTCTCCCATGTCCCCATTCCCATGCCCCATTGCATGGATTAGCTGAAGATACTCATGTCTCCCTGAGAGGCATTCTTTGTTAATCTTCTTCTGAGAACTCGAGGGAGGTCCTAGTGAGCTGAGCTGCAAAGGTAAAAAGCAGCTTCCTTCCCCTTCAACCATATTTTTGCCAGCTGTTCAAACCACAGCCCTGCTCAGATGCCCTCACTGTGATTAACAATCTTTCCAAGACCTTGCCCACTGACTTCCCCAGGTGGAATCTTCTCAAGGAAGCTGAATCCATACTCTGTCCCAAAGAAATTGCTCAGCTTACCTCCTGCTGGGAACCTTCACATATCAATGATTTACTGCTATTTCCCAAAAGTGCCAGGTTTGGGCTTTTCAGTCTTTCAAACAAAACTGTATCATTCAGGGGTATCCTCAGGGATCTATAAAGAAAAGCAAAGAAATGAAGGCCACAAAAGTTACAAGAGTAGTTCCCTCTGATGGGGGAGAAGGTGTATCAAACAAGTGAGCACACAAGAGCTCTCAAATCTTCAATATGTTAACCTGGGTAGTGGATTTTACTATTACTTTTGAAACTGTGTATATGTGTTTTATAAACTCTTCTGCATGTGTGGCACATTTCAAAATATAAACAAAAAACGTTTGAATAAAGAATAAGCTAGGGAACTTGTTAAGAAGGTAGATTCCTAGCTCCACTTCATATTCTGACTTCAAAGACCTGGTCAGCACCACAAAATCCATATTTTTAAATGATGCTGATGCAGATGATTCAAAATCCACACTCTGAGGTACCCTAAATAGTTGAAAAGCATCATAAACTTTGGCATCAGATAAACCTATGTTCAAAGCCCCAACTCGGTTGACTCCCGACTGTATGATATCAAGCAGGTTTTCTTCATCTGTAAAATAAGGATGATAAACTTAGCACAGTGCCTCAGACCTACTAACTCATCAACACAGGTTGGCCACAAATATTATTATTATTGCTTTTAGTGAATTAAGAGTGTATCTCCTCAGGTGTGGTAATTTCCATTAATCCGTCCCTACACAGGTAAATTTTCCAGATAAAAATTTACTTAGCAAAGAGAGACTATTATTCTTAAAAGCTTTCCCATAAGCCTTAAACTTTTCAAATTCTTTAACTAAATGTGAGAATCTAAGGAAATAACCCTAAACAGAGGAATTATTTATAATAGCAAAATATTAGAAATAGCTGCAACAAAAGTAAGGCTATACACACTGTACGCTATATTCATAGCACGGAATACAATGTAGCCATTAAATAAGACTTTCTAATAACATATAAAAGTTACTTTGGGGCAGGGTGCGGTGGTTCAAGCCTGTAATCCCAGCACTTTGGGAGGCCGAGACGGGCGGATCATGAGGTCAGGAGATCGAGACCAT
>NW_012117043.1:7197379-7199391 GCF_000951035.1 Colobus angolensis palliatus | reverse complement strand
GTCTCACTCTGTCACCCAGGCTGGAGTGCAGTAGAACAATCTCGGCTCACTGCAACCTCCACCTCCTGGACTCATGCGATTCTCCTGCCTCAAGTTCTCGAGTAGCTGGGATTACAGGCACGCACCACCACGCCCAGCTAATTTTTTATTTTTAGTGGAGATGGGGTTTCACCATGTTGGCCAGGCTGGTCTCGAACTCCCGGCCTCAAGGGATCCACCTGCCTCAGTCTCCCAAAGTACTGGGATTACAGGTGTGAGCCACCATGCCCAATCTGTCACTTTTTTAAAGTATATTATTTTGTTATATCTTCAAATCTAATTTAAGGGTTCTGCATCAGCTAGGATTCATAGAAGACAACACTTTCACACACTGTACAGGCTACCAAAGCAGAAGTTATACTTTAGAGATCTCATCTAACCTGAGTCCAAGGAAGTGAAGTGACAAGCATAAGGGGACACAGATGTCTGAGGTCCAGGTTCTGTTCCCAGGCCTCACAATCCCATCTAACACTCCTCTCACTTCATTACACTGCCTCTCCATTTTCACAATACAGACTCTTAAATACCTCAGCCTCCAAATTCAAAAGTGTGGTCCTGGAACTAGCAGCAACACCTTGGAGCTTCTTAGAAATGCAGGTTATTCAGGCTCTTCCCTGAGAAATTAGAATCTGCATTTTACCAAGATTCCCAGGGCAAGGTTCTCAGATAAGTAGCAGAATAAGAGAAAGTCTCTCTTTAATGGTTTCAGTTAAAGCTGACTTGGTTGACCAAGTTAAAACAATGATCTCAGTCCCACCATTGGCTGTGTGACATGAAGCATGTTTCTCAACCTGTCTGTGCCTGGGATTTTTCATCTGTAAAATGGGGATGATAAACCTACATGGTGCATAGCAAGTACAGAGATGGAAGCTGGGTGCAATATCTGTACACAGTGCCTGTAAATAATGCTTCTTGTTGGGTATGTTTTGACAGGCCTGGCACGCTGCACGAGCTGTGCAATGCTTGGCACATAGTAAGTGTTCAGCCAGTACGTGTTTAATAAATAACCAGCAAGAGCACAGGTTATCATTTATCAATTTTTGACTTGAACTGTCCCATTCTTTAGTATATAACATTCTCAAAACTGCCGGTTTTCTACATCCCAACATTCAAAACTGTGCCAGCTCTCACCAGATGGTGAGAAAATGGGGAGGCTGAAGGTCATAGATAAGCTTAACTCATACTGTAAATCATTCCTACCGGATTTTTTTTTTTTTTTTGAGATTTCATTTACAAATTTCTCCCTCTGATCATAAAATTAACCAATCCAGGATGCCCACTGCTGATTGGGTGCAGGCAGAATGATGGGATGTTCTCTGGTGTCTGTTGGGGCTGTGGAATCTGTGGTTACTAGGCAGAGCCCTGTGGCAGCACCTTGGAGCTTCTTAGAAATGCAGGTTATCAGGCTTCTTCCCTGAGAAAGGAAATCAGAATCTGCATTTTAACATGATTTCCAGGACAAGGTTCTCAGAGAAGTAGCAGAATAAGAGAAAGTCTCTCTCTAATGGTTTAATTTCAGTTGAAGCTGACTTGGTTGACTAAGTTAAAACACAGTGATCTCAGTCCCACCACTGGCTGTGTGGGACTGCAGTGTCATGGAGGGGATGCAATCCTCTGTGGAGCTGTACTCTGGACTGAACCCTGGGAAGCTGGATGAGGAGATAGATGGTGGGGCTGCCACCCCATGACCCAAGTCCTCAAGTCACTTTCTACAGCCTCCACGGGAAGACACTGCTGTATCCACACCTCACAGGCTGTGATGGGTCTCTTAGTTTTATTTAGACTTAGTCAATGTGCTAGGAATGGACTCCGTGTAACGTGGGCATGGAGTACATGACACACCTCAGACTGGTTTTCAAACCACCTGCATTAGCATCATTTAAAAATGTGGATGCTGGGCCGGGCGCGGTGGCTCACGCCTGTAATCCCAGCACTTTGGGAGGCCAAGGCGGGAAGATCGCAAGGTCAGGAGT
>NW_012117043.1:7191289-7196344 GCF_000951035.1 Colobus angolensis palliatus | reverse complement strand
AAAAAAAAAAAACACTGCAGAGATTGAGGGATATTTAGAGGATATTGGGTACAAAAAAGTATTTAAACATCCCCAGTTTTGTAGATGCTTACAAGGTGAACAGCACCAACACAATGCTGATACAGAAATGCACATCCTAGCAGGGCAGAGCTGCTCATGCCTGCGATCTCAACCGTTTGGGAGGCCGAGGTGGACAGATCACCTGAGTCAGGAGTTCGAGACTAGACTGGCCAGCATGGTGAAACCCATCTCTACTAAAAATACAAAAATTAGCCAGGCATGGTGGCAGGTGCCTGTAATCCCAGCTACTCAGCAGGCTGAGGCAGGAGAATTGCTTGAACCTAGGAGGTGGAGATTGCAGTGAGCTGAGATCGCACCATTACACTCCAGCCTGGGCGACAAGAGCAAGACTCCATCTCAAAAAATAAAATAAAATAAATAAAAAATAAAAAAAATCACATCCCTGGTTCAAGAACTGAAAGAAGAGAGGTTTAAAGAAGAAGAAAAGAAAAAAGAAGAGCGATCCAGACTCTCCAAGCAACAAGAAGGGCTGGCAGAGATGTTATCAATGCTGGAGTCCCTGCAAGAGGCCATGGGAGTCACCCCGTTACTAGGAGCTTTTCCATACCAGCCAGGCAGCCAAGAGCCAAGCTCTGCTGCTCCCTTCCCCAGGAGGGCCTGGGTCTCAGGGCAGCACTGTTCTCTCCCTTCCACTCAGGCCTCCAGAGCTGCCAGGCTAGGTTCTCCCACGTTAACTCCATCCAAGGGTCCGAGGCCAGTGGATCCAGGGGAGTCCCTTCCTGCGTTGAAGTTTCCACCTTCCCCTCCTAACGCTGCAGCCAGCTCCTTCATGGTCAATTCCTCCAAATCTAAACAATACAGGAGATCGTGGAGCACATCAGCAAAGTCTGGATTCTCTCTCATTAGCAGCAAAAGAAATGCCATACTTGAGAGCCTCATCTTTTGCTCAAACTGAAACATCATCAAACTGCATTTCTCAAGACAATGCTCTGTAAATATTATTTATGTATTAATCTCCTAGTGAACAATTTCTATTTTATCCTCTACAAAATTATTGTACTATACTTTGAAAATAGATTTCATTTATCAGTAAAGACTTTCAGCACTCAACTGCAGTATTTTTTCTAGAGTTATAGTCCCAATAGTTTTAATTCATAAGTTAAAGCATCATTTTTTGGCGTATGTATTTGTTGAAATATTTGGCCGGGCATGGTGGCTCACACCTGCAATCCCAGCACTTTGGGAGGCCAAGGCGGGCAGATCATGAGGTCAGGAGATCGGGACCATCCTGGCTAACACAGCAAAACCCTGTCTCTACTAAAAATACAAAAAAAAATTAGCCAGCCGTGGGTGGTGGGCGCCTGTAGTTCCAGCTACTCGGGAGGCTGAGGCAGGAGAATGGCATGAACCTGGGAGGTGGAGCTTGCACTGAGCCAAGACAGCACCACTGCACTCCAGCCTGGGCAACAGAGTGAGACTCTGTCTTGAAAAATAAAAAAAGAAAAATTTTATGCAAAGGGAAATTTATTTTGGGATAAAGTAAAAGAGAATGTTTAAAGAGAAATTTCTATAATATTTAGATTCAAATAGCAGGTATTTTTCAAAAAACAAAATTGATAAATTGCATGGAAATGATTTTATTTCACTACAAGAGTGATGTAGGGAGAAATTTCTAAGAAGAAATCCCCTTGGACAACATTGGGGAACCCCACATCACTTTTCCCCATCTCCTCTCAAAATCACCAAAAACATTTCTCAGTGGAAAACTGAGGCGGCTGTAAGGGACTTCTCTCTCACAAAATTAAACCAAGGTTCCCACAGTTAGTGTACTTAGACACCAGTGATGTTCCCTCATTAGGCAGTGAGCACAGATGGGTGTTATCCTGGTGGGAGGGAAGCAGCAAGAGACATTTTGAATAACTGTGGTGGAGGGGAAGTCACATAGATCTATCACAGGGACAGCAGCAGCAGACGTGCTTTGGTTCGGCCGGGTGCAGTGGCTCACACCTCTAATCCCAGCACTTTGGGAAGCTGAAGTAGGTGGATCACCTGAGGTCAGCAGTTCAATAGCAGCATGGCAAACATGGTGAAACCCTGTCTCTACTAAAAATACAAAAATTAGCTGGGTGTGGTGGCAGGCACCTGTAATCCCAGCTACTTGAGAGGCTGAGGCAAGAGAATCGCTTCAACCCCGGCAGCAGAGGTTTCAGTGAGCCTAGATCGTGCCACTGCACTCCAGCCTGGTAGACAAAGCGAGACTCCATCTCAAAAAACAAACAAACAAACAAACAAGTGCTTTGGTTGGAGATAGCAATGAAGATTAGAAAGTCCCTGTCTTCATGTTGCTCTCGTTTAAGGAAGGCAGATATAATTAAACAATATAATTAAACACACAACACAGCATGTAAGGAGGTGCCAGTTTTACGGAGAAAAATCAAGAGGGCAGGGAGGGGAGTGACACGTGGGAGGGTGGGGCAATCTTGGTAGGGGTGGTCAGCAAGGCCACTGTCCAGAGGCAGCACCTGAAGAATGAAGACATGGAAAACTGTAGGAAAAGGGGGTGGAAATGACAATAGCCCTGAAGGGGGCATGAGTATGGTAGGCGTGAGGACCATGCAGAGGCCAGATGGCCTGAACTCAGTGAACGATGGCCAGAGTGGGAAGTGAGTGAAGGGTACCAGGGGTCTGAGGATGGAGGGTTTCTCCCCAAGTAAGAGTTTCATTTCAATATAAAAGTTCAGAGGCAGCCTGCAGGGAACATGGTAAAACAGAGAGACAAGCTGGGAGGCTGTGACAGTGATTTGAGGGTGAGAATGGTGACAGTTGGACCAGGGGAGTAGTGGAGGTGGGGATGGAGAGATGCGCTCAAGTCCAGGACCTGTGCTGCAGCCAGAGACCGAGAGACTCACTGAGGCCTGTGAGTGCCAGAGAAAAGGGGAGTCAGGATGAGGACAAGGAGTCCACTGTGAGGATCTCCCTGAGGGGTGGTGTTCTTTGCTGGAACAAAGAGGGATGGCAAAGGAGAGGCATCTGGATGATCAATTGGAATAAATGTTTGGGAGGAGACTTGGGACCAGGACCTTCTTACACTAGAGTAGAAATACCAAGTGCTCAGATGGACATAGGTAGAGAACTTGGAGGAGCAATCACAGCATCAGCAAGGAACATGGAGGATCATTGGGGGGTGAAGGTACTATTATACGGAAGTCCAAGGCCTGAGCAGATTCTAAGGGGTAAATGAAATGAGTCTGCTAGTGGCCAGAACCCTCCTCAGGTCTCCCAGTAGCCACAATACCACAAAAAGCCTCAAGAGTGACCTCCCCAAGTCTGTTCCCATTAGGGAACTTGAGTTGTGCAGAATCCTCTTAAGACAGCCTCCACCATACATATGTGTCTATGCATGTCCACATGCCGTGTATACACATATGGACTGATGAAGATCCCCTCCTTGACCAAGCTCTAGCCAGGCTTCCCTGAGCCCCCTTTTCAACTAGGCCTCCACCTTGGCCTATGAAACCTGCAGACTTCAGCAAAAAAGGATATGGTCCATCCTTCGCCCATATTAAAAGGCTTAAACACATAGTTTGTTTCCTTTTCTTTTTTTTTTTTTTGAGATGGAGTTTCGCTCTGTCGCCCAGGCTGGAGTACAGTGGTGTGATCTCGGCTCACTGCAACCTCCGCCTCCCGGGTTAAGCAATTCTCTGCCTCAGCCTCCGGAGTAGCTGGAATTACAGGCGCCCACCACCACGCCCAGCTAATTTTTTCTATTTTTGGTAGAGACGGGGTTTCACCATCTTAGCCAGGCTGATCTTGAATTCCTGACCTCGTGATCCACCTGGTTCGGCCTCCCAAAGTGTTGGGATTACAGGCGTGAGCCACCGCATCCGGCCTAAACACACAATTTTTAACTACTCAAAGCTGCATCCATAGGATGACCCCAGACCCCCCAAAGAGTCTGCCTTGGAAAGCTGCCAAAAGAACTCACTGTTGGCTATTGGCAACACCTTACAAGCAGTCCCTGATGTCCCTTTCTTAAAGAGTTAACAACAACAAAAAACAATTGTGAATCCTTCCTCTCTCTGGGATGTAATGTCTCCTACACATCAGGCGTATCCTCAAGAACCTGAAAGCCATTCCTCCAACATGCAATCACCAGGAAGCAAAGGGCCTATCTCCCAGTTCCCGTGGGAGGACAGCACCCTGACTCTCATAACAGTCATCTAATAGGCACTGTCGCCTAACCGTACTTACACTGACCCATCCTTCACAAGTTTGCACTTTCCTGACTACTGAGTTCCTGCTCATCCCCTTCATACTCCCTCTCTCCCCGTCTGAAACACTCAGTCACTTCTGCACAAAGTTCAGTCCTGTTCACGAGGTACCTTCTTCCCTATTGCAATAGTACATTGTAAATCTGCTCTTATCACTTTTACTAGTGTCTACCTTTATCTTCTACAGTTAATACACATATGCGTATATATACACCCATATACATACACACATACACGTATATATATACATCTATATGTGCATTCTTAATGAATGTTATGTCTTCTCTAATCCTTTGGAAGATATTATCAGGTATTTATTCGCAGTTTTCCTATGATCTCTGTTTCTCTTCTGTTCCTTTGGTCCCTTGCTTCGGTGTGTGTTTTCTTTCCATCTTTTATGCTAGAGGAAGTCCTCAAGCATCAAGTCCTCGGCTCCCATTCCTACGGGTGTGGTAGGAAGGAAGCCGCTGAGTGGAGCTGTGCGCGCTGGGGCGGTGCCTGTGCCTCTCCGGACTCCGTGTTTCTTCGCGAGTGCTGAGCGGCGGCGCTTTCGCGTCCGCGTTCTCCGGGTCCCTGATGTGTTGCAGGCTGCAGCCCGCGTGGTCGCGGCTCAGGTCCGTGTGGGGCCGGTAGGACTCCAGCCGGGAGCCGGCATTCCTCCGGAACCTGCGGCTAGACTACAGCAGCACGCGGCGTGCTCCCATCTCCGGTGGTCTCCGGCTCCCGCTGCTCCCCTTTCTCCCCGGCCGCGGGCGCGGGCGGC
>NW_012117043.1:7177288-7190274 GCF_000951035.1 Colobus angolensis palliatus | reverse complement strand
ACAGCAGCAGCCGCCTTTGGCTCCTGGACGCGCTCCCGACGTGGGGCGGGTTGGGGAGTGGGGACTAGAGCGTGACGGCTGGACGTCGCCTTCTCAGCGCGGCAGGTCTCAGGCGACCGGGGTACGAGGCACAGTGCCGCCCTCGGGAGAGCGGAGCCACCTGGACTGAGGGCGCCCGGGTTGGCCCCAGAAAGGCAGGAGGGGAGCGGGGAAGGGATGGCGAGCCCGGGGTGCACCGCCTGTTTCTTTCCTCGTTAGGTATCGTCCTTGGAGAAGATGGAAGCGGAGAGGCGGCCGGCGCCGGGCTCGTCCTCCGAGGGCCTGTTTGCTGACGGGCACCTGATCTTGTGGACGCTGTGCTCGGTCTTGCTGCCGGTGTTCATCACCTTCTGGTGTAGCCTCCAGCGGTCGCGCCGGCTGCTGCACCGCAGAGACATCTTCCGCAAGAGCAAGCACGGGTGGCGCGACACGGACCTGTTCAGCCAGCCCACCTACTGCTGCGTGTGTGCGCAGCACATTCTGCAGGGCGCTTTCTGCGACTGCTGCGGGCTCCGGGTGGACGAGGGCTGCCTCAAGAAGGCCGACAAGCGCTTCCAGTGCAAGGAGATTATGCTCAAGAATGACACCAAGGTCCTGGACGCCATGCCCCACCACTGGATCAGGGGCAACGTGCCCCTGTGCAGTTACTGTATGGTTTGCAAGCAGCAGTGTGGCTGTCAACCCAAGCTTTGCGATTACAGGTATGGTCTTCGTGAACACTCACTGTCCCAGAATGCGCCGTGGGAGTCAGGATTTCATAGAATGGTATAGAGGCCTGCTTTAATCTCTGCTGATGACCTAAACTCGTTTTGAGGAAGCAAGCTAATAAATAAACATCCCTGAGTTTGTGCAAGCGTGGCAGCTTTGTAGTAGTCATTTACTGAGATGATGCGTCCAGCCTCCACTCCTCAGCCAGCCTGCCCTTTTGGGTAATAAAACTTGGCTCCTAACGTTAATACAGAGGTTTCTAAGTGGTGCTTGCTTCATGGCCACTGTAGATTTTAGCGTTTGTTCCTATTGATTATTTCCTTATTTTAAATAAGGAAAAATGAAATATGGACAAGTTAACTTTTCCCTTCAGCCGCAAAACTGGTGGGTCACAGGTTTTGTTCTATGAACGTGCAGTGAAAACAAGTGTCATTCCAAGGCAGCACTTTTATATCTTTTGCTAATATAGTTGTTGGTATCATAGCGAAATATACTCAAAAAGAACACTGAAAGAAATAATCCTTTTGACATTTGGTCTTTCAAGGACATGTTGAATCTTAGATAAGTGACCTTGATTAAGCCAAGAATATTTTAATGTATTTTATATACACACTGGACAACACATTTTTGTCCTTAAATATTGTATGAAAATAGGTGAAGATATCCTTTGCTGATGTTGGAAATTAGAAAAAGAGAATGCTGCTTTGCAAATGATCTCTTCTAACTCAGTTCACAGTTGAGAAAATTAAAGCCCATTAGGTCCACTCTGGTAAAATAGGACTGGCCTCCAGGATTTCCAGCTCCGAACTAGCACCTAGCCTCCTTTGAGCCTTAAGTCTGGACATCATCATTATAATGGGTTTTATTTCTGACAAGTAGAAAGGCCCATAAACATGCTTAAGAAATGAAATAGGCAGTAAATAGGAAGCTGCTTTTTAATTTTTTAAATTTTTTTTTGCAGAAATTATTTGATTAGCATGAACGCTTTTATAATGTCAGTACCTGTTTTTAAGTCTTATTTTAAATAATTTTACAGATTATCAAAGAGGCTTAAGAATAAATTTTCAAAATAATATATTCTAGCCAACTACAAAGTTTTGTTACCATGCATTTTTATTTGGTATTTTTAAAAATTAAATGCTATCCTTCTGGCATCAGTGAGAGCCAAGTTAGCAGGGACCTTAAATAAATTTCATAGTGAACTGAGTATTGTTCTATTTCCTTCCCTTCTCTGGCGTAGCCTCCAGCAGTCTGTGTCTGTGCAGAATTGTATTAAAAATAGTTTCCATAAATAACGATATTTCAAATACTCGTGAAAACATAATCATTCAAATACTCGTGAAAACATAATCATAGTGCTTCTGATCCTCCACCCAAATGAGCTTTCTAAAAATGCAAATCTGATCAAGTCCCTGCTCTGCCTAAAACCCTTTAAATTGCTCCCCATCATGTAAGCTGATTGTTTTACAGTGTAAACCCCCAAGTGCTTATTCACAGGGTACATAAGGTCCTGGTACTCTCTGGCCTCTGTCCTTCCAGTTTTATCTAACACCACCTGCATTAAACTTTATGCACCAGCAACACCAAGCTTCTTGTAATTTCCTTAAAATGTCAGGCATTTTCTGACATTTCTGCCCCTTTGCTCAAAGCTTTCCTCTCTTAATATTCTTCTGGCTAGCTTCTAGGCACCCTAAAGACCCATCCCTGTCCTTGCCCTTTCCTCCAGGAACTCTTGCCTGATCTACTCACCTTCCCTCCTCCCCCAATTTATCCTTTTTGGTGATAACATAATATCCTATATCTCAGTGGTTCTCAAAGTAAGGTCCCTAGACCAGCAGCATCAGCATCTCTTCAAAATCTGTTAGAAATGCAAATTCTAGGGTTGCTAGATTTAGCAAATAAAAATAAAATATTTCAGTATTTGGAGCATAAAA
Source organism: Colobus angolensis palliatus (assembly GCF_000951035.1). NCBI lineage: Eukaryota > Metazoa > Chordata > Mammalia > Primates > Cercopithecidae > Colobus > Colobus angolensis. The sequence continues at coordinate 7,187,593 of NW_012117043.1, read as the reverse complement.
AGTATTTTTTGTTTCTCTGAAATTCAAATTTAACTAGGCATTGTCTTTTTTTTTTTTTTTTTCTCCTGGCAATCCTAGCCCAACCCCAGAGCTACTAAATCAGAAACTTGGGCTGGACATCAGCAGTCTTGGTTTTAACAGGCCCTACAGGTCCTTCTAAAGATGGAGAACCACTGCTATATTTACATATCTTTAAAAACACACACCTCTGTGTCTTAATTTTGTGTCCTCCCATTGAGCACACTGAATCTTTGTGATAATGAATTTTCTTTTCCTCATTAGTGCATTTTTACAGAGTACCCCTTACCCCATAATAGAAATTGTCTCTGTGTAATTTAGGAGATATTTATTATTCCCAGGAGAAGAGACCACAGTGTCCTAAAGTTGTACATATTCTACAATGTTCTGAACTGATTTATGTTGGCCAGTAATTTTATATAGCATTACAGTCTCCTGTGACCTTCTGTAGGAATGAGATACTTTGGAATGAGAAACAAAATAAATAGCTATTTAGAACCTTTAAACACAGACCAGACAGTCCTTTGGTGAATTTTATCTAGCCCTGAGGAAGGCTCCTTCCCTGTCTGCATCTCATTCTTAGGGAAATGAGTGAACTCTGCAGACAAGTTAGCATTTCAAAGGACACTAATGAGAGATGATGACTGAGTTTAAAGCCTGCATAGTAAGTGAGAAAGGCCCTTTAATTTATACTCATTCAGTCATTATACTTATTGAGCATCTGTGTTTGTACTAGACACTAGTAGTAGTAGACAAAGTAGACTAGAGTCTACTTTGTAGATTTTTTCTTTTTGTGTGTTCCTGTTTCTACCTCCAACCACTACAATGTATTTCTGCACCTGGTATCTTATTTCCCTATTCTTCTTTTTCTTTTTCTTGTCTCTCCTGTGACTAAAATAGGGAATTAGGTTATATTTTTACATATTCAATATATTTATTCAATAACCTTTGTTTCTTGTAGTGTTCTTTCTCATTAAGAGAAAAATAAATTGCTTTTTAATTTATAGGACTTTTTATTCATTACATCCACCCCACGCCCCACACACAATTACTATGATTAGTAAAACAAAGCTGCCGACTCTCAGAAGGCAATTACATTGGCCTCAGTGTAATTAGTCTCAGCTTTGATCATAAATTTTGTTTCTATATTCTATTGGTGTATGTTTATTCATTTCATCAATTATCTGAAACAGTGAAAGATATCAAATCATCTTCTAGAGCAGAGGTGGGCAAACTTACTGTAAAGAGCCAAAATAATTTTCAGCTTTCCCAACCATTTTGTCTGTCATAATTATTTAACTCTGCCATAGTTGCAATGCAAAACCAGCCATGGACAATACATACATGAATGAGCTTACCTGTGTTCCAGTAAAACTTCATTCACAAAATCAGATGGCAGACATATTTGCAGTTTGCAGAACCCTGTTCTAGTGAATCTCATAAATGACCATCTCAACTTTATGTATAATTCTGCTGCCTCCTTCAGCACACTAAAGAAGAGAGGTATTGTGAACAGGTAATTTTTTAGAGAAAATAAGCCTTGTTAAACCTTTTTTTTTCCCAATAAAGCAGTCATACTCTTGCACAAGAGCGGCATATAAATTCATGAGCCATTCTGTATTTTCATATGAAGGAACTTTCTAGAGTAATGTTCTGTATCTTGATAAGGGTTTTAGTTACGTATGTTCATTTATCAAAACTCAGGAAGTGTATACATACATTTCATTGTATGTAAAGTTTACATCAAAAGGAAAAAACAAATCATGAATTGTAGGTAGTGATAAGCCTATTTGCTGATGTATTTAGGAAGTATTCTGATGTCTTCAGGTTACTTGGAAATGTACTAAAAATAAGATGGATTTATGGATGGATAGAAATGTGACAAAGCAATTACAGAAAGATGTTAATGGTAGAATGTAGGTGGTAGGCATACCTGTAAAAAATATTTTTAAGTAAAATATTTTAAAAAGTAAACTATTCTTCTAGAATATATTTGCTGAAATATTGAAGGGTGAGATCTCATACTGTCTGCAGTTTACTTTCAAATGATTCAGCAAAATATGAGTTTATATGGAAAGAATATTGTGGGAGAAAATGTACATTAAGAATCAGCGTGAAGGATGGGCTTAGGGTATTCATTTTGCTATCCTTTTGACTTCTCTGAAAGCTTGAAATTTTTCAAAAGAAAAAGAAAAAAGATAAGCTGTTACCCAGTGACATGATGCTAAAGCTGAAATATCAATACATATTAGTAATGTCTTATCTTCCCAGTGAGTTTGAAATCTAGGTTGTTAAATACTAATTACAACATATGTAAAGACAATAGGCTTCAGGTTTGAATATGGTATTTCTAAAGAAGAATGTAATACTGAGTAGTAAGTGTTTTATTTTATTTTGTTTTTTGAGACAGGGTCTTGTATATTGCCCAGGCTGGAAGACAGTGGCATGATTATGGCTCACTGCAGCCTCAGCCTCCCAGGTTCAAGCAATCCTCCCACCTCAACCTTCCAAGTACCACACCATGCCTGACACTTTTTTTTTTCTTTTTTGTAAAGATGGGAGTATCACCCTGTTGCCCAGGCTGGTCTCAAATTCCTGGGCTCAAGCAATCCTCCCATCTTGGCCTCCCAAAGTGCTGGGATTACAGGCATAAGCCACCATGCCTGGCCCTATTAAGCATTTTAGCTGTACCTTTATGGAGCAAAGGCTTATAATAGCTATTATATTCGTTAAAATAATCTTTTCTGGGCTGGACGAAGTGGCTCATGCCCGTAATCCCAGCACTTTGGGAGGCCAAGGCGGGCGGAGTTCAAGACCAGCCTGACCAATACGGAGAAACCCCATCTCTACTAAAAATACAAAATTAGCCAAGTGTGGTGGCGCATGCCTGTAATCCCAGCTACTCGGGAGGCTGAGGCAGGAGAATCTCTTGAACCCAGGAGGCGGAGGTTGCCGTGAGCCGAGATCACAGCATTGCACTCCAGCCTGGGCAACAAGAATGAAACTCCATCTCAAAAAAAAATAATTATTATTATTATTTCTGAAATTTATGAGAATTTAGTAAATGATAAATGTTCTGTCACAAATTATTGGGGATAGAAAAGATGGTTTTATGAATCGTGTTAGGACAAGTGCTTTTTTGGGGGAGGGGAGAAGGTTAACCCTTCATAATATACCAGATTAATTACAGGTAGATTAATGCAGTGGTTTGTTTTTTGGTTTTGTTTTTTTGAGACAGTCTCACTCTATTGCTCAGGTTGGAGTGCAGTGACATGATCTTGGCTCACGGCTACCTCCACCTCCCAGGCTCAAGTGATTCACCCACCTCAGCCTCCCAAGTAGCTGGGATTACAGGTGTGCACCACCATGCCTGGCTAATTTTTTTAATATTTTCAGTAGAGACAGGGTTTCACCACGTTACTCAGGCTGGTCTAAAACTTCTGACCTTAAGTGATCCACCCGCCCTCGGCCTCCCAAATCCTGGGATTACAGGCATGAGCCACTGTGTCCAGCCAATACAGGAGTTATTAACATGGTAGTTCATAAAGTTCTGGAAAAGCCTGACACTTTCATGAGATTCTGAATGGAATCTATAGCCCCAGAAGGTTAAGAAGCACTGAATTAAAGGTGTAACTATGAAAACTGAAGTGTGGGGGTAAAAAATAACTATCGGTGAACATCTAGGAAATGGTAAAGGACTTTAAAGCATAACAGCATTTAACTAGGTGCCTGTAGCCTAGCTACTCAGGAGACTGAGGCAGGATCACTTGAACCCAGGAGTTCAGGCCATTGTGAGCAACATAGTGAGACACTGTCTCTTGAAAAAAATTTTTTGGCCGGACTCGGTGGCTCACGCCTGTAATCCCAGCACTCTGGGAGGCCGAGGCAGACTGATGAGGTCAGGAGTTTTTGACACCAGCCTGACCGATATGGTAAAACCCCATTTCTACTAAAAATACAAAAATTAGCCGGGCATGGTGGCACGCACCTGTAGTGCCAGCTGCTCGGGAGGCTGAGGCAGGAGAATCACTTGAACCCGGTAGGTGGAGGTTGCAGTGAACCGAGATCGCACCACTGCACTCCAGGCCTGGGCGACAGAGTGAGACTCCATCTCAAAAAAAAAAAATTGTTTTTAAGTGAAACACCATTTAAGCCAACTACAAACGGAAATATGTATGTGTATATATATTTTTTAAAACTTAAGTAGATTAAAAAGAAAATTTTAAAGAAAACTGAAGCATGTTTGCAATAAATATGCCAGAAGAGGTTGATATTCTAGATAAATAAAAGTACATGCAATTATTAAAACCTAGTGAAAAATGAATATAGAACATGAATGAATTCACAAACGGGGACTGAAAAAACTCAGTTTTACCTAGTAATCAAAGACTTCCAGATTAAAACAATAGGATACCTTTTTCTATCAAATTATCAAAGAAAAATTAAGTACTAATGAGCAGTATTAGTAAGTGTTACATATGATGGGCACTTTCATGCAGTCATACCAAGCATATTGGATGAACATCCAGAACCTTAGGAAAATGCATGCCCTTTGATTCAGTAACTTCTAAGATTGCAAGGAAATAATCTCATTCATTTACCCATGTTATTTATATTTTCAAATAGAAACTAAATATCTTTTTTTAAAGAACAGAAAAGGAGTCAGGTTTTTTTTTGTTTTGTTTTGTTTTCGAGATGGAATCTCACTCTGATGCCCAGGCTGGAGTTCAGTAGCACAGTCTCAGCTCACTGCAACCTCCCTTTCCCAGGTTCAAGTGATCCTCCTACCTCAGCCTCCCTAGTAGCTGGGACTACAGGCACACGTTATCACGCCAAGCTAATTTTTGTTTATTTTTCTTGTTTTTTGAGACGGGGTCAAATAAATTATACTATATTCACATGATGTAATAATATACATTTTTTACAAACCATGTTTTTAAAAAAAAAATGCTATACAAAAAAGTTTCATGATACAATGTAGAAATGCATTGTCCAGATATATATACATCATACTTCTAACTGAAAAACAAACGTATACACTATAAAACTGAGAATACATAAGTCAAAAAGTTAAGAGTGACTCTGGATGATTTTTATTTTATGCCTTTTTGTATTTCTAAGTTTTTATAAGCTAATATTATTTAAAATAATTTTTAAAATTTATATAAGTAGTTCATGTATATATTCTGGTTTTTAGGATCTCAAGCAATACATACAAACAAAAATGTAGGTGAAAAAGTTAGTATTTTCCCCATTCCTCAATCCTACTTTTCTTCCCAGAGGAAACCATTATGAAATAATTCAGTGGTTATCCTTTCTGATTGCTTTTGATGGTGATATACTATTTTTAAGTTATGGTAGACCAATAAATAGAGATATTATGCTTCAGCCACATAACCAGTGTACTATAGTTTCTCAAGTTGAGTTTAAAATTAACAAATGTGATAATGCAAATTATTTTCATTTTCTCTGTAACAGATTATACAGAGAACTCTTTCTTTTAGCAGTAAATAGGACTCCAGTAAACAGCGCTAAGTACTTGACAAATCTGAATATCCAAAAGGAAAAAATAGCTTAAAATAGAAGGTCAACAGTGGACTTCTGGGTGAAAGAATGTTTATCCTCTTTTTTTTTTTTTTTAATTCATTTAATTATAACCATTCTTTTCTGGTGGCCTGCTTTATCTCTTCAGTCAGATCTGCCTTACCTGTGAGTGGATTAAATACTTAACTAATTAATAATAGAAACCCCAAACCCAGGACCTTTACCAGCTCTGTTCTCTGCTTGTTTTACCAATTGGGTCCAAACATAGTTGCAAATCTGAATGCACATGTTCTTATGTCTATTTCAAAAGCAAGCATACGAATTATTTTCGTATTGACTGACAAAAAGAAATGCACTGTTGTACTTATATTTACAAGATTAAGAGATTTTCAAGTTGGTCCCTGAGGAACTCTTCAAGGGTCCGTGTCAGTGGGGCATTTAAACAGCAAGGACTTTAAGCCTCATGAACCTACATTTCAGCCAAAGCACAAATATATATAAAACTATCATTTTAGGTCAGCTTTTGTTTATGTGGATCATATCTATTGATATTTACCATGTCATAAATTAAAACTGATAAATTTAAAAAATATTTTTAAAATAATAGTAACAAATTATTTGTATGAAAATTTAGTGAGGAGAGTTACATTGTTTTAAATTTTTGTACGTTCTTTCGCTTATAATTCAGCTAGATTATCATATTTGCTTCTGTTGTCATAGCACATGTCATAAAGCTTCTGGAAAACTCCACCGTACACTTTTGAGAGGATGAGGGTGAAATAACTCTTTGGTGTTATTATTAAAACTTTAACCTCACAGATGCCCTGAATGCATCTTGGGGCCCCCAAGCTGCATTTTAAGAAATGCTGTTAGGCCAGGCACAGTGGCTTACACCAGCAATCCCAGCACTTTGGGAGGTCGAGGTGGGTGAATCATTTGAGGTCTGGAGTTTGAGACCAGCCTGGTCGACATAGTGAAACTCCATCTCTACTAAGGATACAAAAATTACCCGGGCAGTAGTGGCACACATCTGTAATCCCACCTACTTGGGAGACTGAGACAGAAGAATCACTTGAGCCTGGGAGACGGAGGTTGCGGTGAGCCGAGATCACACCACTGCACTCCAGGCTGGGCGACAGAGTGAGACCCTTTCTCAAAAAAAAAAAAATGCTATTAGATTAAACTGCCAAATATGTTCAAACCTTATTGCTCCATTTCACTGTGCAGATAGATCTCTCTTATTTGCCAAATGTTATGGTAAGTAAGAGTGATAAAATTACTGTTTTATTTTTTAACAAAAATGATGGTGTTGTGGGTTATCATTGAGATTATGGTTTAAAATTAGTTAACGCTTGTTTCTTCCTTCCCTCAGGTGCATTTGGTGCCAGAAAACAATACATGATGAGTGCATGAAAAATAGTTTAAAGAATGAAAAGTGTGATTTTGGAGAATTCAAAAACCTAATCATTCCACCAAGTTATTTAACCTCCATTAATCAGATGCGTAAAGACAAAAAAACAGATTATGAAGTGGTAATTAGAGTTTATTTCTCTTATATGATTGATTTTTAAAAAGCTGCTTAAGTCATTGTTTTGAGATGGTTAAGACAGTATGTAAGAAGAATTGGTGCCAGGAATAAAATAAATTTAAATAACAGATCAAGACCAAGGAGGGAAATAAAATGCCATTATGGTAAGCCATAAAACCCTACCTAGTTCCTAGAGATGGGTCAAAAATTTTGGCCCTTGAGTTCTTTCATGTCTAAAAGGAAGTTGGAAATGTTATATTGATGGTTTCTAAATCACTGCCTGCATCTGAATGACTTAGGGAGCTTTTTAAAAATACAGATTTCTGAGTAGTACTTTCATTACCATATTTGATTTAGTAGGTATAGGGTAAGTCCAGGAATTCATTTTTTTTTTTAATGTCCTCAGAAGATTCTGATAAACAGTCAGTTTTGGGATTCATAATTATTGTCAGTGAAAAGAAAATAGATTTTCCTCACACCTTGTTCTAAAAATATTTTTCTATTTTGAACTTTATACAGGGTCCCTAGAGATAAGTTTACATTGCACATTAAATGCTCCCACAAGTAATGGTGAACATTAAACCTGTTGACAACAGTTTATAGTATGTAGATATGTGTATGAAATTGATGTAGCTTACTGAATCAGTCTTTATGTAGCTCTTAAGGAAACATTATAAAAATTTATAGATTTATTTTCTAATTGGATATACCAAAATAATTAGACTATTTTATTTTAAAATCATACCTTTTTCAAATTAAGATTTTATGTCTTACATGTCACCTTTATCAATATTTCTGCAAGGAAAAGGACATTTTAAATTTTTCAAACAATATTGTTTTGACACTTTTTTTAAATGTACAATCTCTTATTTATCTGAGTTCAACCTGAGATCACAAGAGAGGAGAATCTCTGAGTCAAACCACAGAATAACTCATTAATGGTTACATCTACAAGAAGAGGGGAAGAAGAAATGGTTACATTGTGAAAAGTATTAATTTCATTGGACTTCGAGCTATTAGAAGTCCAGATTTTTTAATCTGAGTGCCCCATTTTAAAAAAAGAAATAAAACCTTGCAAAATACGCTAGCATACATCCAGTAAAGGAAAATGAAGGTAAAAGATCAGAGAAAAAAATCAGTATCTATTCTGTGAATGGTTGAAAGTTATAGAAGGACAGATTTTCAACTCAGTTTAAGTCCAAACTTTCTAATAATTTGATGTAGCAGTGTAATGGGCTGCATTATTAGTGAGTTCCTTATGTGAGTGTCTGAGCATATGCTGGATGACTTATCTAGAGTAATGTAGAAGAGAATTAAACATTGAATGGGAGTTTAAATTTGTTAATTTCTGAGGTTCCCTTCCATTCTTAGAATTCTTTGATTTTTATATTGAATTGAGAGAACTGGTATAGTTGTTTTTATTTCAGCAAATTATAGCACCATTGTTCTCAAGGCATGGAAAATGTGTTTTTCATCTTTCAGATTCTAAACCCTTTTCACTCATGGCAATTTCTTTTAGGTAGCCTCTAAGCTTGGAAAGCAATGGACGCCGTTAATAATCCTGGCCAACTCTCGTAGTGGAACTAATATGGGAGAAGGACTGTTGGGAGAATTTAGGATCTTGTTGAATCCAGTCCAGGTAACTAAAGAAAAAAACTTCCTTTCTTTATTAATGTTTTAATTTTCCCTAAAATGGAATGGTTATTAATGCTTTAAGTCACTAATCACCTAATCATAGGAAAGAATAATAATTACAAAAAGATCAGCCATTTAAATATGTGGAGAAACAGGAACTCTTGTGGGAATATAAAATGGTATAACCTCTTTAGAAGACATCTTGGCTGTTTCTTAAAAAGTTAAACATAAGGCCGGGCGCGGTGGCTCAAGCCTGTAATCCCAGCACTTTGGGAGGCCGAGATGGGCGGATCACGAGGTCAGGAGATCGAGACCATCCTGGCTAACACGGTGAAACCCCGTCTCTACTAAAAAATACAAAAATTAGCTGGGCATGGTGGCAGGTGCCTGTAGTCCCAGCTACTCGGGAGGCTGAGGCAGGAGAATGGCATAAACCCGGGAGGCGGAGCTTGCAGTGAGCTGAGATCTGGCCACTGCACTCCAGCCTGGGCGGCAGAGCGAGACTCCGTCTCAAAAAAAAAAAAAAAAAAAAAAGTTAAACATAAATTTATTATATCTTCTAGCAATTCCTCTACTAGGAATCTACCCAAGTTAATTGAAAACATATTTCTCACAAAGATTTGCGTGAAAATGTTCACAGCAGCATTATTCATGATAGCCAAAAACCATGAACAGCCCAGCTGTTCATGAGCTGATGAGCTGATAAACAAAATGTAATGAGGCCATACAATGGAATACCATGAAATGACAAAAAGGAACAAACTACTGATACGTACATGTTACAATAAATGAACCTCAAAAACATACTAAGTGAGAGAAGGCAGATAGATACAAGGGACCTTATATTGTATGACTCTGTTTATCTGACTTGTCTAGAAAAGGCAAGTCTGTAGAGGTAGAGAATAGATTATTGGTTGCCTGAGGCTAGGGCTGGAAATGAAGAGTGACTGTGAATGGACATTGAGGGATCTTATTAAAGCAACAAAAATGTTCTAAACTGGATGATGGTGGTGGTTGTGCAATTCAGTGAACTTAATAAAAATTACTGGCTTGTTCACTTCCAATGGGTGAATCTTATATGTAAATTATACCTCAGTTTTAAAAATAAAAGGGATCATTAAAATTGAATGTACAACTAGCAACCTTTACTTTGAAAAATTAACCAAAAAACAAAAAAAAATTTAAAAAAGGAAAATTAAATAACCTATTGTGTAACAATTAGAAATGCAATGATTTTGTCCTTCCAATTTGTATTTTTTACACTTTCAATATTACACAGCTTAAGAAAATTATAAAAAATACAGAGAAAATCATTTGCAATTTCTCCATACGAATACATCAGTTTTCTTTTTTCTTGTTCTTTCCATTAATTATCTATGCATTTACTTTACATGTTAACAGTACTATAACAATAATCTAGATACAAATTTGCATTCTGACTTTTTTAACTTTAATGGTATAAATATTTTTCCTTGTTTCAATGTTGTCCTCATAATTACATATTTAATGACTAAAATAATTGAATGGAAATAGCATTATTTATCCACTCTCCTACTGTTGAAGGGTAACACTGTCTCTAT
>NW_012117043.1:7163116-7177238 GCF_000951035.1 Colobus angolensis palliatus | reverse complement strand
TGAACCCGGGAGGCGGAGCTTGCAGTGAGCTGAGATCCGGCCACTGCACTCCAGCCTGGGCAACAGAGCGAGACTCTGTCTAAAAAAAAAAAAAAAGAAGCTTTTGGGCTGAGACAACAGGATTTTCTCGATATAGGACAATGTCATTTGCAAAAAAGATAGTTTGACTTCCTCTCTTCCTATTTGAATACCTTTTATTTCTTTCTCTTCCCTAATTGCCTTGGCCAGTACTTCCAATACTATGTTAAATAGGAGTGATAAGAAAGGGCATCTTTCTTTTGTGCCAGTTTTCAAGGGGAATGCTTACAGCTTTTGCCAGTTCAGTATGATATTGGCTTATACCACATTTATTTTATCTGTTTATTGGTTGATGGGCACTTTGGTTGATTCTATAACTTTGTTTTTTTTTTTTTTTTTTGAGACAGAGTCTTGCTCTGTCACCCAAGCTGGAGTGCAGGCACATGATCTTGGCTCACTACAACCTCTGCCTCCCAGGTTCAAGTGATTTTCCTACCTCAGCCTCCCAAGTAGCTAGGATCACAAGCACACAGCACCACACTGGCTAATTTTTGTATTTTAATAGAGACAGGATTTCGCCTTGTTGGCCAGGCTGGTCTCAAACTCCTGACGTCAAGTGATCCAGCTGCCTTGCCCTTCCAAAGTGCTGGGATTATGGGCGTGAGTTACCACGCCTAGCCTTGTATTTCAGCACTTAATTACCTGGAGAGTCACAGGCAAGGAATTTAACCTTCCTGCACCTCAGTTTCCAGCCCAATAGAATGAGGCTAACTCTTGCTTTGTAGAGTCAGTGTGGGGATGAGCTACAATGAATATAAAGAGTCTGGCACAGTGCCTGGCATATTGTTAAGTACATAGTAGCCAGTAATGTTATTTAATTATATCTCTACTCATCTAGAGAGAAATCACCCTTACAGATGAAGGAAAATGTTGGATAAAAATAATTTTTCTTTTTCTTTTGTTTCTAGGTTTTTGATGTAACTAAAACTCCTCCTATCAAAGCCCTACAACTCTGTACTCTTCTTCCATATTATTCAGCTCGAGTACTTGTTTGTGGAGGGGATGGGACTGTAGGGTGGGTCCTGGATGCAGTTGATGACATGAAAATTAAGGTATTAGTCTTTACGAACTACTACAGAAGGACTTCTAAGATAAATATACTATGCATATATATATATGAGTTTTTTGTTTGTTTTTTTGAGATACAGTCTCGCACTGTCACCCAGGCTGGAGTGCAGTGGCGCAAACACAGCTAACTGCAACCTCCATCTCTCAGGTTCAAGCCATCCTCCCACCTCAGCCTACAAAGTTGCTGGGACTCTCTAAGTGTGCGCTACCATGCCTGGCTACTTTTTGTGTTTTTTGTAGGGACAGGGTTTCACCATGTTGCCTGGGCTGCTGTCAAACTCCTGGGCTCAAGCAATCCTCCCACCTTGGCCTCCCAAAGTGCTGGGATTACAGGGGTGAGCCACCATGGCCAACCTAATACAGAATATTTTTACTTTATATTTTTTATTATGCAGATAAATATTAGACATTGCCAGCTCCACATAGTTAAAAATGACATGTTTTGATTAAGCAATTAGCACAAGCTTTAGCAAAACAACATACAGTTGTCATATTTGTATTCTTACTGTTTTGGTCTTAATAAATTTTGTAAAGTATTATTACCCAGCAAATAGTCTGCAGTGAAAAATCTAAAACATGTCTTCCATATTCTAGGGACAAGAAAAGTACATTCCACAAGTTGCAGTCTTGCCTCTGGGAACAGGCAACGATCTATCCAATACATTGGGTTGGGGTACAGGTTATGCTGGAGAAATTCCAGTTGCACAGGTTTTGCGAAATGTAATGGAAGCAGATGGAATTAAACTAGATCGGTAAGTTACATTTCCCCAAAAAGTAGATTTCTTGAGATTTAGCCATCGTTTGGTTTACAAATGAAGACTTGTGTAGGTGAAATGTGCCATGTAATTTAAATATGAAAGACGATACTCTTTGTACTTATACATAGATACTGGTGTTTTATTATGTAAGAGCCAAAGTAATAAGTTACACTGAGTACTTATCCCTAAATTTGCATGCTTATATACATGTGGTTACTTTTTTAGATGGTATTTTAATAGAAAACCTTCATTTATCCAAACATCCAGAGTACAGGGTTTATTGTAAAAAGCGTTTTTTTTAACTTCTGTTTTTTAGATGGAAAGTTCAAGTAACAAATAAAGGATACTACAACTTAAGAAAACCCAAGGTATGTTGTTAGTGCCTCAGTTGCAAGTAGTTTCAGCTTCATTGCACAAGATACGGCACTCTGTGGTGGGATACAGAGACCTGGTGCTTATCTCAAGGGAGCTGGCTGTGGAGCAGAACAGAAACTTACATGCTTACCTCACAAGCTGGACTGTAAATGTGTTACGGGAGTGCACCTGTTCTGCCTAGCTGATGTGGCTGAGAAGATTCGGAGGAAGTGATATGGGAGTTGGTCCTTAAAAAAGCGAAGGACTTTCCAGGCAGAGAGTGCAAAGCATGGTTAGCAAGTAGCAAATAATACAGAGAGAGCAGATCTGTATTTTTAAAAGATACTCTGCAGATAATGTGAAAATAGCTTAGAAGCCTGTACTAGGTAGAATCAGGATGCGGACAATGCAAAGACAGTTTAGAGGTAGAATTAATCAGTACTTAACAACTGATTAGTATAAAGGGAAGAGAGAAAATACATATTACTACTAGATTTCTAGTTTTTATAACTGGATATATGGAAATGACTATAAGAAAAATACCAAAAATACCAAGTTTCAGGTTTGGGGAGGAAGAAAATGAGATAGAATTGAGCATATCAATCTAAAAGTCTTTGAAGTGTTGAACAAGACATTGGAAGTTTAGGCTTATTGCTCAGGAATAAAGACAGAGCTAGAGATGCAGACTAAGGAATCTAGACTGGGTTAGAAAGTAAAATAAACTGGGATGGGGGCGGGGGAGTAGCCCAAGTTGTGGGATTCATACCCCTAGTTATCAGCCTTTGAACTGAAACTTTATTTCTGATAATTGTTTAAGTGCTGAGAATATGGGGAGTGAGAAGGGAAAAGAGGGTCAAGAACTGCATCTTTTTTTTTTTCTTTCTTTTGTTTTGGAGACAAGGTCTTAGTCTGTCACTCAAGCTGGAGTGCGGTATTGTGATGACAGCTCACTGCAACGTCAACCTCTGGGACCAAGCGATCCTCCCACCTCAGCCTCCCAAGTAGCTGGGACCACCAGCATGTGCCACCATGCCCAGATGGTTTTTGTTTTTGTTTCTGTTTTGTAGAGAGAGGGTCTCCCTATATTGTCCAGGCTGATCTCGAACTCCTAGGCTCAAGCAGTCCTCCCTCCTCAGCCTTCCGAAGTATTGGGATCAGGCATGAGCCACTGTGTCCAGCCACAAACTACATCTTGAAAATAGATACATTTAGGTGACACAGATTAAGAAAGGCCACTAAGGGAAACTAAAGAGTGTAGTGAGTAAATAAGGAGAAAACAGAGAAAGAGGATTACAGTAGGTGGGTGATAAACAGCAAAATTAAAGCAGACTTTAAAGAAGAGCATTTGGGGAACTCATGCATGTTTCTTTGCTTCTCTGTCTCCTTGCCACAAAAATCCCTCTAAAATGGAGATACAGATCTTGTATGGATCTTTGAGAAGGCACAAAACCTTAAGGAGAAAGAGATCACAGCAGTCTTCAGAAGCCAAAACTAGGAAGGTTCGCATAATTGAAAAAAACTCAAAAGTGCCTACACTGCAGAAAACCAAGAAAGAAACCAGTTTATTGAGCAGAACCAAGCAAAGGCTTAGGAATTCAAGTCACTACATCACTCAGAGAGCAGTAGTATAAAGTGGATCTGAAAAGGAGTGAGCCAAAGAAGCTGTTTGTCCCCTTTCCCCAGCTTCACATGGTCATTTACTACCCTCCTCAACTCATGTAGTAGATTGGAGGTTTACTCTGGAAAGTTTAAACTAGAGAGACTCTAGCCAGCTAACGCCATACTGAAAACAGATTTAGTGCAAAGTGAGATAACTGGCCCTTTTCATCCACTCAACTTCAAGAATAGTGGCAGAGAGTATTTCTCTCTGGGAAGCTAACTTGCCCAAGGAAAAAATTAACAGGTACCAATATTTGGGTGTCTCCTAGCAAAAGGACCAGATTTTTGCACTGTAGTCCTATAATGAAGCTTATACCCTAGCAAGACCTGCTTTTGGGTGCAAAGTTCACAGTTTGCCTTTTATGCCTTACTTTTAAAACATGAACATATACAGCCAAGGATTGGAGGCACAAGCAGGCATTTAAGGAAAGCCTCTATCATGAGAGAGCCCCAAATAAGAAGAATTATAGAAAACACAATCCAGGAAGCTGAAGGAAGTCAGGGAGTGGGACTAATGTTCTCAGAGAAAAATGAAAATATTTATAGAACAGGGTTCTATAAAAGGAACATTCAGAAACACACACCTCAAAAAAGACTCTGACAAACTAAAATTCAGTATCAGATTGGAAAGTACAATTTAAGACACCACTCAGAAAATACAACAAAAAGCAAAGGAACTGGACATGGGGGCACACACCTGTAGTCCCAGCAACTCAGGAGGCTGAAGGCAGAAGATTGCTTGAGTCCAAGAGTTCAAGGCTGCAGTGAGCTATCATCACGCCACTGCACTCCAGCCTGGGTGACAGAGTGCAGATGAGACCCCATCGCTTAAAAAAAGAGAAAAAGAAGAAGTAATATTTAAAATCACGAATTGGCCAGGTGCGGTGGCTCATGCCTGTAATCCCAGCACTCTGGGAGACTGAGGTGGGCAGATCATGAGGTCAGGAGTTTGAGACCAGTCTGGCCAACATGGTGAAACCCCGTCTTTACTAAAAATACAAAAATTAGCCAGGCGTGGTCATGGGTGCCTGTACTCCCAGCTACTCGGGAGGCTGAGGCAGGAGAATTGCTTGAACCCGGGAGGCAGAGGGTGCAGCGAGCCAAGATCGCACCACTCTACTCCAGCCTGGGCAGCAGAGCAAGACTCCGTCTCAAAAAAAAAGAAACACAAAATCAAGAAATAATCTGATTATGTTATTTAGAAATATAGAGAGAAATACCAGAAGAAAGAACTATGGAAAGAGCTGTGGGAACAGGAAGTATAAATGAGGAGTAGACAGAAAACTGCAGTGTTTCCTTTGAAGTTTTGTAGAACTATATAGCTTATTAAAGTGGATTGCTTTGATTTATTTAAAAAAAAAAAAAAACCATAAAAAAAAAGAGAAAGTATTGGAGATCCTTTAAAATGGTTCCTGTGCTCAGAAGTATTTGTCAGTTATCATAGTGCCTGAAATGCCAACATTAAAGATGTGTGGCTGGGTGCGGTGGCTCAAGCCTATAATCCCAGCACTTTGGGAGGCCGAGACGGGCGGATCACGAGGTCAGGAGATCAAGACCATCCTGGCTAACACGGTGAAACCCCGTCTCTACTAAAAAATACAAAAAACTAGCCAGGTGAGGTGGCAGGCGCCTGTAGTCCCAGCTTACTCGGGAGGCCGAGGCAGGAGAATGGCGTAAACCCGGGAGGCGGAGCTTGCAGTGAGCTGAGATCCGGCCACTGCACTCCAGCAGCCTGGGCGACACAGCGAGACTCCATCTCAAAAAAAAAAAAAAAGATGTGTTTCTCTTTCTCTTTTTGATAGAAGCCAATCTAATAGGTATGAGGTGATGATAGCTCATTGTGGTTTCCATTTGCAATTCTCTGATGATTAGAAATGTTCAGCATTTTTCCATATGCAGGTTGAATATCCCTTATCCAAAAAAAGGTTGTGACCAGAAGTATTTCAGATTTCTGGTTTTTTTGGATTTTGGAATATGTGCAGAATATGTACCCGTTGAGCATTTCTAATCTGAAAAGCTGAAATCCAAAATGCTCCCATGAGCATTTCCTCTGAGTGTCATGTCAGTGTTCAAAAAGTTTCAGATTTGGGGACATTTCAGATTTCAGATGTTTGTATTAGGGATGCTGAACCTGTATCTGTTGGCCATTTTTATGTCTTTTGAGAAATGTCTCTTCAAGTCCTTTTGCCCATTTTTTAATAAGATTATTGGTTGTTACTGAGTAGATTGAGTTCCTTCTACATTTTGGAGATTAGTTCCTAATCGAGCGTATGATTTACAGATACTTTCTCCCAAGCTGTGGGTTGCCTCTTCACTCTTGTTTTCCTTTGCTGTGTAGAATCTTTTTAGTGTGATGCAATCCCTTTTGTCTATGTTTACTTTTATTGCCTGTGCTTTTGAGGTCATACCAAACCAAATAACTGCCCAGGCCAATGTCATGAAGCTTTTTTCTTACATTTTCTTTTAGTACTTTTATAGTTTCAGGTTGTACATTTAAGTCTTTAATCCATTTTTAGTTGATTCTTTATAATGGGCAAGATAAGGGTTGATTTTCATTGTTCTGCATGTGGATATCCAGCTTTCCCAGTACCATTTATTGATGAGACTCTCCTTTCCCTATTGTATGTTCTCGGCACCTTTGTCAGAAATCAGTTGGCTATCGATATGTGTATTGATTTTGGGCCTTCCTATCCTATCTCATTGGTCAGTAATAACAGATGTTGGCAAGGATGTGGAGAAGAGAGAATCCTTGTACACTATTGGTATTGCAAATTAGTACAACCATTTTGGGAAACAATATGGAGGTTTCTCAAAAAACTAAAACTAGAATTACCATTTGTTCCAGCAATCCCATTTATAGATACATACCCAAAGGAATTGAAATCAGTATATCAAACAGATGTCCATGCTGCCATGTTCATTGCAGCGTTATGTACAATAGCCAAGATGCAGAAATAACCTAAGTGCCTATCAGTGAATGAATGGTTTTTTTAAATATGCCATATATACACAATGGAAAACGATTCAGATTTTAAAAAAAAAGAAAAGGAAAATCTGTCATTCTCGGCAACATAGCTGAACCTAGGGGACATTATGTTAAATAAATAAACGAGGCCCAGAAAGACAAATATTGTATGATGTCACTTGTATGTGGAATCTGAAAAATCAAACTCAAAGTCGAGAGTAGAGTGATGGTTACCAGAGGCTGTAGAGGGTAGGAGAGTAGATGGAGAAAGGGGAGACATTGGTTAACAGGTAAAAAGTTTTAGTTAGATAGGAAGAATAAGTTCTGCTGTTGCACAGCTTGGTGACTATAGTTAATGTATATTTTCAAATTGCTAAAAGGGAGGTTTTTTGTTTTTTTGGTTTTTTGGGGTTTTTTGAGACGGTCTCACTCCATTGACCAAGTTGGAGTGCAGTGGCGTGATCACAGCTCACTGCAGCCTAGACCTCTTGGGCTCAAGTGATCTTCCCATCTTAGCCTCATTAGTAACTGGGACTACAGGCATATACCACCACACCCGGCCAATTTTATTTTTATTATTTTCAATAGAGACAAGATTTGTCTGTGTTGCCTGGGCTGGTCTCAAACTCATGAGCTCAAGGAGTCCACCCACCCCAGCCTACCCGAGTGCTGGGATTATAAGTGTGAGCCTAAAAGAGAGGATTTTAAATGTTCTCACCACAAATAAATGATAAATATTTGAGGTGATGGATATGCAAAAAAAAAAAAAGATGTATTTCTCATTCATACCAGAATGTATTACTATTCAGTAATAAAGCGGAGCTGAGTATTTAGAAATACTTATCAGAGATCATTCCTCCAAAGAAAGATGTACAAAGTGTCACACCAGTTAGGTGATTCAAATAAAAAGACATGTTCTTCAGCCATTTGCTGTCAAAAATAAATACACTACAATCAAGTAGGGTCTGCTTACCGCTATAGAAGAACATCCAAACAATCAAATACAAGAAGGAACTTCATTTATCTATACATTCAGGCAAGTATTTTGTGCCCATCTGGTGCCAGGCACTGTCCTAGGTGCCGGAGTTTCAGTGATGAAGGCCTTGCCCTCATGAAGCTTATATTACCCCACTCTTAGTTTCTGAATAAAGGATGCCTAGAAAACTAGAAAAAAAAATTCCGTTAAAAAATAAAGGCACATTAATGTACATGGACGTATTTTATTTAAAATAAGATGTTTATGGGTTTTGTTTAAAAGAACAACTAGGATTGAAAATTATATTTTGGCAGTGAAGGGACAGACATTTAGTTCCATAAGAGATGAATGGGAAAAGGATAAAAAGAACAAATGACCAAATTTAGACTTAACCATCAAAAGGAGGAAGAGCATCTTTGATTTGGAGGAGAAAGGTACACTTGAGTAAAGTCAGAATGTTTAGATGGCAGAAAGAGAGTTTGAGAATTCATACCTTTCATACCTGAGGGTCTCATTTTTTTCAGTGAGGCAAGAATCAAGATCATCTGAACATAACAAAGGCAAGGGAGCTAGTTACCAGGGACTTGAAGAGAGTTGTAAATTTTGAAATAAACCACTAGGGAATACAAGAAAGGGGTCATCGAAAGGGTTACTGTGTCCTATTAGCGATTGTGTCCAGCCATCCTTAGAAACAACTTTGTAACAGGATCATAATTATAAGATTCTTACCATTAATGTCCAGAAACCTGGAAATAGAGCAGAGAAAACAGTTTGATTTAGAGAAGATTAACAAGTAAGGCTGGCCGGGCGCAGTGGCTCACACCTGTAATCCCAGCACTGTGGGAGGCTGAGGTGGGCGAATCATGAGGTCAGGAGCTCGAGACCAGTTGGCCAACATGGTGAAACCCCATCTCTACTAAAAATGCAAAAAAGTTAGCCGGGCATGGTGGCGGGAACCTGTAATTCCAGCTATTCGGGAGGCTGAGGCAGGAGAATTGCTTGAACCCGGGAGGCAGAGGTTGCAGAGAGCTGAGGTCGCGCCACTGCATTCCAGCCCGGCAACAGTCCAAGACTCTGTCTCAAAAAAAACAAAGCTAAATTGAGAAGAGGTCAAGAGAGTGTTGGAACGAAGGATGGTGTTGAGTACAGTCGTTGAAATGATTGACTTTGGAATCCAGGCCACATTGGGAAGTAAGATAAATTAAGGTGAGACCAGTAGCCTGGGTTGGGACCAATAGAAGCTGAGAGCTTGGAGGCTGTGATAAATGTAAAGAGCAAATGTCATGGGAACACAGGCATGAAAAGCCTGGAAGCATCAAGTAGAGCCATTCTAGATGGTAAGGTCTGAGGTGTAGCATATAAAACAGAAATGGAAGATGAGATTCACATCTGTAGTTATCAGCCTTAAATGGAAGCTTTATTTCTGGTAACGTCACCGGACAGTGTAAAGTAGCCATGTGAAAAGTAAATGCAGAAAGCATCTCCCTTTTCAAAAGAACACAAAGACTAAGATTGACATTTAATTATGACTCAGGCTTAGGTGGAATCATAGTCTGTTGCTTATTCTTACCCTTTCCTACAGGAATTCACAATGAACAACTATTTTTCTGTTGGACCTGATGCTCTCATGGCTCTCAATTTTCATGCTCATCGTGAGAAGGCACCATCTCTGTTTTCTAGCAGAATTCTTAATAAGGTGTGTTGGATAAAATAACATTTCCTGCTTATCACCGAAGGTACAGTAAAAATCAATAGTTCAATTATATTTAGCACTCTTAGATTCAGATTTAACTAACTTTTTAGTTAGTTAACTAACTAACCAACTGCTCTGTTTTGTGTAGGATTGTCAAATTAGATCTTTTTTTTAAATTAGATCTTTAAATGTACTTTAGCAGGCCAGGCACCGTGGCTCACACCTGTAATCTTAGCACTTTGGGAGGCGGAGGCAGGTAGATCACTTGAGGTCAGGAGTTCAAGACCTGCCTGGCCAACGTGGTGAAACCCTGTCTCTATTAAAAATACAAATTTAGCTGGGCATGGTGGCACGTGTCTGTAATCCCAGCCACTCGGGAGGCTGAGGTAAGAGAATCTCTTGAAACCAGGAGGCAAAGGTTGCAGTGAACTGAGATCATATCACTGCACTCCAGCCTGGGCAATAGAATGAAGCTCCATCTCAAAAAACAAAACAAAACAACTTTATCAAAGTATAACATAATTCTAACAATTTTTTTAATTCAATTTTTTAATTAACAATTATTTAAATTTTTTTAATTTTTTTTATTTTTTATTTTTTATTTTTTTTGAGATGGAGTCTTGCTCTGTCGCCCAGGCTGGAGTGCAGTGGCCAGATCTCAGCTCACTGCAAGCTCCGCCTCCCGGGTTTACGCCATTCTCCTGCCTCAGCCTCCCGAGTTGCTGGGACTACAGGCGCCCGCCACCTCGCCCGGCTAGTTTTTTGTATTTTTAGTAGAGATGGGGTTTCACCGTGTTAGCTAGGATGGTCTCGATCTCCTGACCTCGTGATCCGCCCGTCTCAGCCTCCCAAAGTGCTGGGATTACAGGCTTGAACCACCGCGCCCAGCCTAAAATTTTTTTAAATTGGGGTGTTTTATAGCATATTTTGCTTAGATGGCAACTAAATGGAATATATGATAGTTTATCTTAAACGGCAGCTAAAATTGGCAGGAAATTTTAGGCAGACTAAATTTTTGGTGAGGTCATTAATGGAACAGTAGATTTCATTGGTTTGAAAAACCTCCAGAAGGCAGATGAGATAAAGAAAAGAGCAACTTATTTGCTACAGCTTTGAACTAAGGTCATATCTGGTTTCTAGTACAGTTGATTCCTTTGATGGAGTTTTGCTTAGGAATTTTTTAAATAACATTTGGTGATTGACCAACAGGATATCAAAAATAAATGCAAAGCAATTGTATTCCTGGTTCTGTTTTACAAATATTTCAAGTTTTGAAATAGTTCCCTTTTATTAATATAGTTACTAAGGTAATATATATTACTATTTATACAATTGATAATTAACTCATCTCAGTCCTTACATCAACCTTTCTGTATTCGAAAGTGATTAGAAAATGTTTGTTAGATTAATATGCATTACTATTCTTAAGTAATCTGGGGTACTAGGAAAAAGTGGAATTTTCTAACTCGAATATTTGTCTTTATAAAATACAACTTTTTTGATAAATTGGGAGAAAACACCATTTAGAAACAAATCACTTGTAGGTTGGGCGTGGTGGCTCATGCCTGTAATCCCAGCACTTTGAGAGGCCAAGGTGGGCAGATCACGAGGTCAGGAGATCAAGACCATCCTGGCCAATATGGTGAAACCCCGTCTCTACTAAAAATACAAAAATTAGCCAAATGTGGTGGCGCACGCCTGTAGTCCCAGCTCCTTGGGAGACTGAGGCAGGAGAATCGCTTGAACTCGGGAGGCAGAGGTTGCAGTAGACCGAGATCGCACAACTGCACTCCAGCCTGGTGACGGAGCAAGACTCCATCTCAAAAAAAAAAGAAAAAAATTCACTTCTATCCCACATTTCCCCTGAGAAAGAGGCTAATTAAACTTAAATGAAATGGCCTGTATTTTGTCATCTTCCAAAAAAGGATGAGTAACCACAGTTCACCTAGAACTTTTAAACTATTAATAGCTTAAGAGAATAAAATGTAAAATAACAAATGATGCCAAAAGTATCTGTAATATATTAAAGGCATTTTTACATTGTGTTTTAATTATAGATTTTCATTGCTGCTCCTAGTGGATTCCAATTTTACCCTTTGAAATTACTAGAATGGAGGTGTTGGATAGGGCCAGAGGGTGCACACCAAAAGTATCCCTTTTGGTTGCCCTTCTTTTCATCAGCATCTAGTCTTCCATAAGGAAAATGCGCTTCTACATTCTTGAAGGGAACTTTGATACAGTGTATTTTTTCTTAATGTTTACAGGGTTAGACTGTTTTAATATTATGTTTTCTGTCCATTTTTCATAGGCGGTTTACTTATTCTATGGAACCAAAGATTGTTTAGTGCAAGAATGTAAAGATTTGAATAAAAAAGTTGAGGTAAGCTATTAACACTTTTTATTTTTTAAAGTTTTAGGTCATCTCTGGATTATGAAGACGTTTTAAACAGAAATGCTAAACTTTCTGTTAATATATTTTGTCAGCATACATAGAGTATTTATTTGTGTGCCAGGCACTTTGCTACATGCTTTATACACATTGTCCCTCTAAATTCTCTCCACAATTCTGTAAGGCATGTATTATATATTTACATTATACAGAAAAGAAAACTATTTTGAATGAAGTAATTTGCCCAAATTCTCTCATTTAATGCCTAAATACACATGTAATCAAGATGTGAACCCAGATTTATGTAAATCCAGAATCTGTTTATTAGGATGAATGGCCTCCATTCATACATGATAAATAATTTACAGTTATCTAATACAGTGCGTGACTCAACATAAAGACACAGAGGAAGTTTAAATGGAAAGTTTAATTCAGATTACTTTTGTGGGGTATCTCTCTTACATACCAAAACAAAAATGTGTAAATAGTAAAAATAGAATATTAATGATTGCTTATTGCGAGAGCATCTCTGACGTTATGATATGGCAGTCTTATATATATTCCTTGCTTGATTCCAAAAAGAATCTGTAATGGTTATTAGCAACAACAAAGACATTAATTCAGAGCAACCTAGAACTGATAAAATAAATAAAAAGAGATCATAAACAACTTGGGAAAGGAGACAATGAGCAGGGAGTAAGGAGGCTGATTATACATTAGTCAAGGAAACATGTTGCCATTAGGCATAATGTTTAGCTCAAAGTCTAGTCTCTAGGCAGCCATGGCGTAGAAGCAAGAACAACATTTTCTGTTAAAAAGAGTGTTACGGCCGGGCGCAGTGGCTCGCACCTGTAATCCCAGCACTTTGGGAGGCCGAGGCAGGCGGATCACAAGGTCAGGAGATTGAGACCATCTTGGCTAACATAGTGAAACCCCATCTGTACTAAAAATACAAACAAAAATTAGCCGGGCGTGGTGGTGGGCGCCTGTAGTCCCAGCTACTCTGGAGGCTGAGGCAGGAGAATGGTGTGAACCATTCCAGAACCAAGGTCTGGGAGGCAGAGCTTGCAATGAGCAGAGATCGCGCCACTGCATTCCAGCCTGGGTGACAGAGCGAGACTCCGTCTCAAAAAAAAAAAAAGAGTGTTATGTTACTTTATTATATTTTATTTTTCTTGGCTTTAATAATATTGGTAGAGTAAAGCATACAAGCACATAAAATAAAGACCTTTATTTTATTGTCTGACATTTTATTTATATAAAAATACAAATTACTTTTAATTATACAGAAATAAAATAAACTGTATTTAGTATTTACATACCTACAAAATAGTCATTGTCCTCGATACTGGAGGTACAGTGATAAATCCCTTGCTCTATATTTACAGTCTAGGGTGAAGAAAGGTATTTAAACCAGTCTGGGCACAATGGCTCATGCCTGTAATCCCAGCACTTTGAGAGGCCAAGGTGGGAAGATTGCTTGAGGCAAGGAGACTAGCCTGGGCAACATAGTG
This sequence comes from Colobus angolensis palliatus, assembly GCF_000951035.1. Classification (NCBI taxonomy): domain Eukaryota; kingdom Metazoa; phylum Chordata; class Mammalia; order Primates; family Cercopithecidae; genus Colobus; species Colobus angolensis. The sequence continues at coordinate 7,163,784 of NW_012117043.1, read as the reverse complement.
ATACTCCACTTTTACAAAAAATAAAAATAGCTGAGCATAGTGGCATGTACCTGTGGTCCTAGCTGATCAGGAGGCTGAGGCAGAAGGATCACTTGAACCCAGCAGGCGGAGGCTACAGTAAGCCGTGATTGTACCACTGCACTCCAGCCTGGGTGACAGATTAAGACCCTGTCTCCAAGAAAAAACCAAAAAGATATTTAACACATTGCAATGCAGTATGAGAAGTTATGTAAGAAAAGCATGTGGTCTTACAGGAATAAATAACTGCAGTACGTAACCTAGGAGCTACAGAGACTAGGGAAAGTGGCAGTCTTTCTGGAAGAAGTGACAAGATGGAATCTGAAAATAAGTAAGAGTTAGCTCAGAGAAGGAGGAGGGTAAGATTGCTGTAGGCTAAAAACAGCATGTGCAAAAGACCCAGAGGCGCACATGGCATATTTGAGTGAGTTCAGGCTGGAGCATAGCTTTCAGGAAGGAAAGTGACAAGAGCTGAGGCTAGAGAGATGGACAGAAGTCAAATCACAGAGTGTCATATTTGCCTGGTATTGGAGCTTGGATTTCATCATGGGCATTGCAGGGTTGAAGTGAAGCCATTGAAGGGTTGTAATTAGAGGATGACATATTTGCATTTTTTTTTTTTTTTTTTTTTTTTGTTGAGACGGAGTCTC
>NW_012117043.1:7153391-7162501 GCF_000951035.1 Colobus angolensis palliatus | reverse complement strand
AGAGGCAGATAGGCCAGATAGGAACATTTTAGGGAAGAAATGGTGGAGAGAGAGAAAGACATAGAAATAGCATCAACTGTTTTTAGTGATTAAGGGGATGTGGAGGGTAAAAAGTCAAAGAAATCAAAGATAACTGCCAGGTTTCTGGCTTAAACAGCTGTGTTGGGGGTGAGTTAACCTACTTACTAGGAAAGAGTAAGTAAGAGTTAGCTAAGAGAAGGAGGAGGGGAAGATTGTTACTCTTTCCTGGTAAGTACATTGGGGAACAGGGAGCAGATTGCAGAAAAGTTGCTTGTTTAATTTTTTACATAGGAGTTTTTGGTGCCAGTTCATGGACATGTTTTGTAGGCAGTGGATAGATAGATCTGGCCCAGTTTACTTTCCTGAAAAGGAACATCCAGGGAAGTAGAGTCTGTGGTTCCCAGGAAGCAAAGGGAAAGAAGATTTTAGGAAAAGAGGAAGGGGGTCAGCAAGTGTCAGGTGCTACTGAAACGGCAATTTAGATAAGGCCTGAAAAAATCACAGGGCTCAACAAAAAGGACATTATTGATGATGTTGCAAGCAGTTCCACTGAAGAGATAGAAAAGGCCAGATGAGAGGCCCTGAGTGAGAGGTAGGGAGCATCTTCTGCATGTGCGTCTCTCACATATAAGCACATTTATGAAAATAGATGTGAATTCTAAATGGATGTGTATGGAAATCATGTACCCTGTAGTCACTATCTATTTGTATTTCTTTAAAGCTAGAACTGGATGGTGAGCGAGTAGCACTGCCCAGCTTGGAAGGTATTATAGTTCTGAACATTGGTTACTGGGGCGGTGGCTGCAGACTATGGGAAGGGATGGGAGACGAGACTTACCCTCTAGCCAGGTATGTACATTTGTGGTCTGTTTTTTTATGTCACTATTTTATTTAAAGCAATCTCTTGTTTATAGACTAACATTTTTCCTTAAATTTTCTTTTTTGTGTATCTCATTAGTTATAATATTTTTAAAGTTGATGGTCCAACTGTGTTAAAAAGTAATTGCTCTAGCATAACTGATTTTGTTTTATTGCATCATATAATCCATATTTTCTTTTTCCAATTTTAGGCATGACGATGGTCTACTGGAAGTCGTTGGAGTATATGGGTCTTTCCACTGTGCTCAGATTCAAGTAAAACTGGCGAATCCTTTTCGAATAGGACAGGCACATACAGTGAGGGTAAGTGAAATATGGCTGTAACAGGCTAATTTGTCCCAATCCATTTCTAAGCTGTTGATATGTAAAGTATACGTGCTATACCTTTCTTTAAACAGTGGTTTATGGCTCATGCAGCTGGTCACTGTACACCAGGGGCTAGAGTGGGATGAGGAAGAAACAGAAACATGGCTCAAGCTCCATAAGATAAAACATTCACTTGAAAAAAGAATTCCTTAATCAATGAATAAAAACATATTCAGATTAATATTTTCTAAAAATGAAATACGTAAGGGTTAAGGGATTGTGGATGGTGTTATTAAGGAAGACCCTTCTAAATTTTGCGGGACTGACTTGTAAACGTTATTTGTTCCCTGATATCAGCTGATTTTGAAGTGCTCCATGATGCCAATGCAGGTGGATGGGGAGCCTTGGGCCCAAGGGCCCTGCACTGTCACCATAACTCACAAGACACATGCAATGATGTTATATTTCTCTGGAGAACAAACAGATGATGACATCTCTAGTACTTCGGATCAAGAAGATATAAAGGAGACTGAATAGATGGATGAGGGAGTGAAAACTTTGCATAGAATCCTCACGCAAGTAGATGTGTGTTCATCCAAAAGTATTAATAGAAATTCTCTATCAGCTATTCAGTCTTAATTTCACTGGTAGTATTATGGGTATACATTTTTGTAAATAGCATACCCAAACCAGCCAGCCTTCAGTTATTTACAAACGTTTGTTCTTTTTTCAGCAAAATACTTCAAATGAGTAATATTAACTTACGAAAAGTCACAAAAACTTACATGAGCGTGAAAATTTGTTATGATTGTTTTGAGAGTGGGACTTGCTCTGAAGTATGTGCTGTCTCATTTCTTATTTTTGAACCATGTATATGATGGATGCACAATGGATGGACACATTATCTCTCCAACAAGGTGTGGGTGGAAAGATCATTTCCATCTTCATTTTTAATGTGGTGACACCATAGCATTTTAAAAATTAACCTGCTTTTTTGAAAGGAAATGATTACTGTCAAACCACCATGGTTAATTGAGGGCATCCTCCTGCAGCATGCCTCTTAAAATTTTCTGCAACCCAAACCAAGTGTATGTATTGATTTCTAGGAACCCCCAAAAGGAGAATAGTAAAAAACGATCATACTTAAAACTTGTATTATAATTTTTATTTTAGGAACTTATTCAGACACGTAAATGTTGTTTAATTCTGTAGGTAACCATTTGAGCTGAAATTCAGGATCTTTTTTATGACACCAGTGTAGCCAAAAGAGAAGCAGATAAGTGAATTGGTAAGAAATAAGATTCAGAGCACTTTGGATTGTAAGTTATAGGTTCTGAGCTGAACAGTTTATCAACCTCTCTTTTTATTAAAAGACTGTCAACACTTCAAAAATTGTGCTTAAAGGAAACTTAATGGTGAGATTAATTGCTTAGGAAAAGCTCAAGGCCGACTGATAAGTTTTAAAACTTCAGTGGTCTAGTAGCATTTTGAAATACAGTAGTCTTTTAACAGAATTTCCCCTTAAGGAGGTAAGCGGACAGAAATCTTTGCTAAAATGTTTATATCGTATTTATTTTAAAATGAGAGAGAGAGATTTTTAAATTATTTATTATTTACCTTGTGGTATGATACCTGTGTTCAGTGTTTACATTCTGTAGCTTTATTTAATAAGTTAAATTGATCACATAAATTCTGCTAGTCACAATCAGATAGAAATTTAGTCTATTAAGTAATTAAAATTCTAATTTAATTCTCCTGACAGATATCTAGACATTCTTATTCTTCACAAATATTCCTCATTGTATTGAAAAAAGAAGGAGAGCATGAAAAGCACTAGGGAACTACTTTTGGATAACTGAAAGCTTTGTTTCATTGTTTTATTTGCCCCTCAATTGCCACAAACTTACTGAAGGGCCAGTTTCATGGTTCCCATTAGAGGGTGCTTGTTCTCTGCTGTTGACCAGCCCAACCCTTCATGACCCACAGGTAGGCTGACCCAATGGGCATCTAGCCTGGTGTTTTTCTGACCAATGGCCCGTTTGTAGGCTTTGTGCTCTTTCATGACATTAATCTCTGAAAGATCAGAATGTTTCCCCCAAAATACCATTAGCTGTCTTTGAGGGTCTATTATGAATCTGTCATCCATGAATTGCCGTAAACCTGGGTTTGCCTCACCTCAGGCCCAGACCATGTTTTCGAAGAGCAACTAAGTAATGTATACAGTAGTCAGTACATTTTATGAAGTACTTTATTTTGCTAAATTAACCTCTTCCAGATCTCCTCGGGTGATCTTAAATTCTAGTCTTGAGAAACTTTATGAGCAGATCTGTTTTCAGCTTACTTATACACCTTTCATGGTAGGTAACCATGGCAGTGAGGATGGCAGAGTTTTGTTTTTTTAATGGGCCAATCATGTTCTGAGTATTATGAAGTTTGTATCCTTTAATTCATGATCAAAATTGTTAAAGATATCACATTTTAAAAATACACTGTTAAATTCACTTTGCTGTAGGTTATAGTTTACCTGTTTTAAAATTCATAGTGCTAATTGTAGTAGAAGCAAAGTAAATCAATTTAGGATGTCCAGCCGGGCGCGGTGGCTCAAGCCTGTAATCCCAGCACTTTGGGAGGCCGAGACGGGCGGATCACAAGGTCAGGAGATCGAGACCATCCTGGCTAACACGGTGAAACCCCGTCTCTACTAAAAACTACAAAAAACTAGCCGGGCGACGTGGGGGCGCCTGTAGTCCCAGCTACTCGGGAGGCTGAGGCAGGAGAATGGCGTGAACCCGGGAGGCAGAGCTTGCAGTGAGCTGAGATCCGGCCACTGCACTCCAGCCTGGGTGACAGAGCGAGACTCCGTCTCAAAAAAAAAAAAAAATTTAGGATGTCGGAATTAAAATAATCACAATAACTAATATAGTTTTTTAATTATGAAAACTACAATTAAAAATTGGAATTTTAATACCAACCATAATATTACATTATATTTAGAACAGGCTTATGTAAAATGCCCTCATTTATCTAAACAAGTTGATTTTTTTGGTTATTGTAATCTAGTAAGGTTTTTGCATCACTACTGATCTGTCATGAAGTTTTTCTGCTGGCTTATTCACTCATTTAGACTTCATTTAGGGAAGCGATTTCAGAATACCATATCATAAAACGTATCATCTTGTTTTTGCAAAATTCACTTACTTTTTTGGGCACATTTACCCAGCATTTCAAATGTATAAGCATGTGTCTTGTTTAAGTAAGTACAATTTATAAGACTTCATGTTTGCAGGTTACATATTAGGGTAGTGATTGTTTATATTACCAGGGATTCTACACTTTACCAAAAAAATTGCCATAAAATTTTCCTGTTCCATTTTAAATTGTCTTGATATTTAAAAAAATAACTTCAACATTCTCAGGAAGAAATACATGAAGCAAATCATATCTCCATGTCTGTGTCCAGATTTCTCTCATCTTTTTACTATCCCAATACATTCCTTACTCCTATAAACGTAGTGGCTTAAATACTGAATACCTGGCAGCTCTTATAGATCCCGTAGGCAGATGATGATAATTTTCAGTGTTTTGTCATGTTTAATAGAAATCAAACTGACTTGTGTTTTAAAATACAAGTTGTCTACTAGTAAGGTTACATGATTTAAGTGTGTTTTAGGTTTTCTGCAACAATTAACTGTGAACCCCTGATGTAGCCAATGTTTATACAAATTTTATAGTCAAAATTATTTATTTTTATTTTTTTAGAGTGTTTCAAAAACATAGTGTTCGCTTTGTGAAATACATTTGCTTAGAGTTATAGTCTACTGTGACTCAGAAATTGTAAAGTCAATTTGCGTTGTAAAAATGAATACTACTAGCATGTCAAAAGAAAAATAATTTGCATTTGTAATATAAAGTAAAATTGTATTTAATATATTTATTGAATTTTAAATTTGCACTAACTTGAAAACTTTAAAGGTTATACTAATTTAAAGATTAATGTTGGCCGGGCGCGGTGGCTCAAGCCTGTAATCCCAGCACTTTGGGAGGCCGAGATGGGCGGATCACGAGGTCAGGAGATCGAGACCATCCTGGCTAACACGGTGAAACCCCGTCTCTACTAAAAATACAAAAACTAGCCGGGCGAGGTGGCGGGCGCCTGTAGTCCCAGCTACTCCGGAGGCTGAGGCAGGAGAATGGTGTAAACCGGGGAGGCGGAGCTTGCAGTGAGCTGAGATCTGGCCACTGCACTCCAGTCCGGGCGACAGAGCGAGACTCCGCCTCAAAAAAAAAAAAAAAAAAAAAAAAAAGATTAATGTGGACCCAAATACATAATTTGTTTGGCCAAAAGGGTCATTAGAATGGGTAATGGTTTTGTGTGGTTTTCCTTCAAAATGATAATATTAAAGCAAGAACTAATGTTTTATATTGATAACTTTTTAAATATTTCCACCCAGTTGAGGACAGTGGAATATAAGTAGATTTATTTAAAATATCTAGATACTTAAAAAGAAAAAAAAAGGTTGTTTATCCCAATCTGAATTCATTCTCAGCAACAAGACAGAAAAGGTGGGGTTTGGGTTTTGCTTTTAAACAGTGTCCCCCTGTCTTTTTTAATTTTTCCCTTGAAGCCTTTCTCCTGTTCCTCAGAGTATGCTCTGCAGGCTATCTGCAGCATCAGAGTGCCTGGGCAGGCTGTTGAAAATATGGATTCCTGAGCCCAACCCTTAACCTAATGATTCCCTGTCTCTGGAGACGCAACATAGAAATCTGTTTTTATTAACAAGCACCTCAGGCAATTCTTAAGCATACTGAAATTTGAAAGTTTCTGGTCTGAACCTCTTGTATTCACCTAGGGCTTTTGCTAGGTGGGATACCATGCCGAAAAATTGAATTAATTGTATGTTCTTAAAATTGTTTTTCTTCTACTTCACTGTCCTCTTGCCTCAGAATCACTTTTCTAAAAGAACTCTATGAAAAACTTGTTTGTATCGTACCCAGATTGATATATTTGTCTGAACTCTGTTACATAAAAATTGGTATGATTCATACGTGGAGTCAGTTTTTGGACTGTGACCCATGCAGTGTCGGGGGACAAGGAGTTGCCTCAGGAGTTAGTTATAGTGTGTCTCCAAGGGGCAGCGAGCCATGGACACTCCTGCCTTCTCACTTCAATCAATGCAGCCACACTTGTGTATACTGAGTGCTGCTTCAGATCTCAATAGGTAAAATACTTCCACATTTAAAATGATTCTACTATTTTTTATAAAGGGTTTGAAAGCCACTACTATAATGACTTTGTCACCTAATTGATTTTCTACTAATTTTTACATATTCAGAAACTTCGTGTGTTTTTGGTGGACAGAATACTTTGGAGGTCTCTGTTGCTGCTTAGAATGTGGCCACTATTTCACAGTTTGTAAAGCTATTTTATTGAATAGTAAGGCAGTGAACTTAGCCTTCGTTCCTCGTGTTTCTAATTTAAATATGTAGTCTGTATTTAATTTTAGATATGTAAATACACATCAATACATTTACCCATATGGCCCTGTGTAACCAGTGCATGAGGCTTGCATAGCCTACCTAGCCCAAAAAGGTATATTCCAGCGTTCTGGGGAAAGAATTTTAAAATGCCATCCTCTAATACAGACATTTATGAAACTTAAATGAAATGATTGAGCTTAACCATCTGCAAGAATGTCTGCAGAAAATAAATCACCTAGAAACTATAAATAGAAATGTGTTGCTGAGGCTGGGTGCAGTGGCTTACCCCTGTAATCCCAGCACTTGGGGAGGCCAAGGCAGGTGTATCACCTGAGGTCAGGAGTTCGAGACAAGCCTGGACAACATGGTGAAACCCCATCTGTACTAAAAACACAAAAAAAAAAGTTAGCCAGGCACAGTGGCACATGCCTTTAGTCCCAGCTAAACAGGAGGCTGAGGCACGAGAATCGCTGGAACCTAGGCGGCGGAGCTTGCAGTGAACCGAGATCATACCACTGCACTCCAGCCTGGGCAACAGAGCAAGAGTCAGTCTCAATAAAAAAAAAATTGTGTTGCTGGTATCAGATGTCAGACCAAGAACACTTCAGTCTCTCTAAGGATGCTCTGAGCTACCTCACTATTAAAGGACGACATCAACACAGAATGCACTAAACAGGAAATAAGCTGTAATCTAGGGAATTTCCATTATGTGTTACTTTTTGGTGACTAACATGGAATGTTGAAAAGGAAGAGCTGGAAAGCTCAGTTGTTTTCTTTATTCCTCTGACATTATCCAGGCAAGGGGGCCTCCTGATCAAATGAGTAGATTTGGCTGAGAAAAACCCTAGAGTAAGGCAGGCACATTGTGGAGTTGGATGATCCACAATGGCTCATAAAAACGTTTGTTCTCAATCCAGTTCAGGGCTCTGCCAGCAGTTCCGATTTGAACTGCTTAAATGAACCCTACAGATAAATTGGCACTCTCATTCGTAATCCTGTTTGTACAAGTTTAGAGCAGCCTAGCTCGAGTTCTCAACCCCAGTCCTCTTAGAAGTGAACTGATTGCACTGGATCCCTAAACCCACAATGTTGAGGACACGTGTGATGACTCCACTTGCGCAGCCAGCTGGCCTCTTGCACTTGCCCCTGCCCACCACAGTCCTATGTACCTAACCACTTAATTACCCTGTGTTAATTGCTTTTGTTTTGTTGGGTCTGTATTTTTGTGGTCAGTGCCTGCAGGCAGAAATGTGAATTAAAGCATTTGATATGTTGAAGATACCTGCTTGTTTTTTAATAAAATTAAAAGTGTAGCACTTAAGTATGATACTGTGTTGTTTTTTGACACAACCATGAGATACAATAAGCAGCTTTGACTTAGTGTCCCAAAAAAATGGTTCTTGGTCTACAGCAGGACAAACAAACTATGTGGCAAGTTCTGAATCACATACTTTTAGATGGAGAGATTTAAAAATTCACATTGCATTGCTTTTGTAGCCTAAGAGCACAGAATAATACACGTGTTAGGAGCAACATTCATTCTCACGCATATAAACTGGCTCCTGGCAGAGCAGAGCAGTAAGTGGGATTAAATGGGTGAATTCACCTTATTTTCAGTTGGTAGAGTATGGAAAAATACATCATTTATTTGAAATGTCTGAATGGAAACCCAGCTCCACCACTGTAATTTAACACTGGGCAGTTACTTGTTCTTCCTGAGCCTCAAATTTTCTTTCTCTATAAGAATGGGAATTAATGCCCACCTAGGGATTGCAAGTGCTTACAGGAGCTGGGCAAGCAATGAAGGTAAGAGTTGTAGAGACTTTGGTAAACTAGAGCACATGATTCCTGGGAAGGAGGCCTAGTGTGAACAGAATTTATTTTTCTAGAAAAGATAGCAATTTAGAGTATATGAAATCTAACTTTTAAGTACTGGATGGCAGCTAATTGCTGTCTACCGTAAGGTTATATGATTATTTTTAGGGCGGGAGAGTGAATGCATCTGAATATGCATGGCAGAACTGTGTGTTTCCTTCCATCTGGATTTTCATAAAGCATTGTGATTTATCCGTAGCGATCTGAAAAACATTTTGTGGCATGTAAAATATTTTATTAATTTTATTAGACATTAGAGGAAGAAGATTCTGTAGTCCTGCTTTATTCTGTCATCTTCACCTGGAAATCCATTTTTATAAAATTTTTATAATAAAAATCACTTGATCACTTGCCTGCTTTCTTTTAGACAGTGCCAAGCATAATGCCCCTTGATAATTTACATGCATGTGAATGTGGCTGTGATAGCTGCTGACATTCACAAGGCAGGCTGTCTTACATGTAATGATTCCATGTTTGGACTTCTTTTTTTTTTTTTTTGGGACAGAGTCTCACTGTCGCCCAGGCTGGAGTGCAGTGGCCAGATCTCAGCT
>NW_012117043.1:7152576-7152986 GCF_000951035.1 Colobus angolensis palliatus | reverse complement strand
CACACATTTATTGTACACTTAGGTGTCACATGCTTTTACTTTTTATTTTGTAATCTGTGTTTCTGTGAGGTAGACATTATTGGCTCCAGGTTATAAATTGATAGCTCGGAGCTAGAGATTGAACCCAGGCCGTCCTCCCCACTGCCTTTCGTCATCAACACAACCACTACCAACAGTATTTTAAAAGCGTTAAATATTGGCAGACCTGTTATCATTCTGAGCACTAGGACTACGGCTTATGCGGATGCCTGAGGGATTCCCTATACAAGGAAACTTCACACACCAAAAAATTATGCAAGGGGATTGGAGATCTCAAGCTAAAAGTGTTACACATGGACTATTATAAAAGGGAAAAAAAGGCACAATAAAATTTTAGAATGTACTTAAGAAGCAATTCGTCACTTGGGAAA
>NW_012117043.1:7144160-7152526 GCF_000951035.1 Colobus angolensis palliatus | reverse complement strand
CACACATTTATTGTACACTTAGGTGTCACATGCTTTTACTTTTTATTTTGTAATCTGTGTTTCTGTGAGGTAGACATTATTGGCTCCAGGTTATACATTGATAGCTCGGAGCTAGAGATTGAACCCAGGCTGTCCTCCCCACTGCCTTTCGTCATCAACACAACCACTACCAACAGTATTTTAAAAGCGTTAAATATTGGCAGACCTGTCATCATTCTGAGCACTAGGACTACGGCTTATGCGGATGCCTGAGGGATTCCCTGTACAAGGAAACTTCACACACCAAAAAATTATGCAAGGGGATTGGAGATCTCGAGCTAAAAGTGTTACACATGGACTATTATAAAAGGGAAAAAAAGGCACAATAAAATTTTAGAATGTACTTAAGAAGCAATTCGTCACTTGGGAAACCCCAAACCCAGTGATAATTTAATGTTCCAATGACACAACATCAGAAGCAAATATCCATAGGGTGGATACAGAAGCAAAATTTTTTTTTTTTTTGGAAACGGAGTCTCGCTCTGTCGCCCAGGCTGGAGTGCAGTGGCGCGATCTCGGCTCACTACAAGCTCCGCCTCCCGGGTTCACGCCATTCTCCTGCCTCAGCCTCCCAAGTAGCTGGGACTGCAGGCGCCCGCCATCTCGCCCGGCTAGTTTTTTGTATTTTTAGTAGAGACGGGGTTTCACCGTGTAGACCAGGATGGTCTCGATCTCCTGACCTCGTGATCCACCCGTCTCGGCCTCCCAAAGTGCTGGGATTACAGGCTTGAGCCACCGCGCCCGGCCAGAAGCAAAATTAAGAAATGATTTGATTGGTTGCCTTTTTTGGCTTACTTTCTTGGAAAGTCCCCAGTCTCATGATCATGTTAATTGGCTGCTTATGATTGGCTGAGGTTAAGTTTTGTTTCTAACATAAGCATTTATCAAAAATGACCCAAGTTAAGTTTCATTTCTGTTTACAGTTTAAGTAGGTTAGGGCTATTTTTAAAGCCTAGTTGTTTTGTTTGCTCAGGAACATTTCAAGCCTAGTTTCCATTTTAATTTTGCTTTGACAGTTCCCCACTTTTAGTCACCCTGTCAGCAAGCTGAGAGTGTGACCAAATGGCATGGCATTACTCTCAGTTACCACTATTGACATAGTCTAGGAAGAAGAGTCAGATGTTTATCAATAGCTGCCCTAGGGCTCAGAGTCACCCTCGGAAATGACATAGTCCATGCTGGTTTCCTCCAATTGTCTGATCCTTATGGCAATCTTTTGACATATGAGTGACTGCTGGAAAGCATTTAAAAATCCTTGAAAGGACCAGGCTCTGTGGATAACACCTGTAACCTCAGAACTTTGGAGGCCAGAGTAGGGGAATTACTTGAGCAGGAGTTCAAGACCAGCTAGACAACGTAACAAGACCCCATGTCTACAAAAATAAAAATAAAAAGTTTGTTTTAATTAGCTGGGCAGGGCTGGGCATGGAGGCTCATACCTGTAATCCCAGAATTGTGGGAGGCCAAGGCGGGTGGATTGCTAGAGCTCAGGAGTTCGAGACCAGCCTAAGCAATATAATGAAACCCGTCTCTAGCAAAAATACAAAAAATTAGCCAGGCATGGTGGCACACACCTCTGGTCCCACCTACTCGGGAGGCTGATGTAGGAGGATCGCTTAAGCCTGAGGCAGAGGTTGCAGTGAGCCGAGATTGTGCCACAGCACTCCATCCTGGTTGACAGACTGAGACCTCATCTCAAAAAAATACAAATTAGCTGGGCAGTGCTCACTACAGCAGCACATATACTAAAATTGGAACAATACAGAGAAGATTAGCATGGCCCCTGAACAAGGATGACATCAAATTCATGAAATGTTCCATATTCTTATGTATAAAAGCAAGGTAAACCCTGATCACCTTGAGTACATGTCATCAGCACCTCCTGAGGCTGTGTCTCGTGCCCATGCACGTCCTTAATCTTGGCAAAATAAACTTTCTAAATTGGAAAAAAAAAAAAATTAGCTGAGTGTGGTGATGCACACCTGTAGTCCAAGCTACTCAGGAGACCGAGGTGGGAGGATCACGTTAGTCCAGGAGTTCCAGGCTGCAGTGAGCTAGGATTGCATCACTGCACTCCTGCCTGGGTCAAAGAGCACGACACTGTCGCTAAAAAGAAATAATAAATTTGTAAAATTATTGAGAGAATACAATGCACTGTGTTGCATAAGCTATTGTGTATGGGTGCCCACTGTGTACAGGTAAACACAAAAACTATAATAGCAAAGGACTGAAAAATAACCCCTAGTAAAGATTCCCAGGAGCCAAGATTTAACCAACTGAATAAATCAAGAGAGGCAGTGCTAATGAGATGAAAACCCTGTGTTCTTTAGGAACTTTTACATTTTGGACAACAGTATCAAATATAACAAAACACTTAATGTTTTGTTAACAAAAAAACACCACTTCTCACCAATTCGAACACAAGCTCCTCCCTGCTGAGCAGCTAAAGTGTCAACAACTCCTACTTTGGGGTACTACTGAGGTGAAATTATTCATCTCATATTGTACTGCTTGAAGAAAATTCATAAGTATCACTAAAACTTTTTTCAAGAGTTGCTGAAATACTAATAAGCAATTTTCTCAAATCAGAGGCTCCCAGCTGAGGAAAAAAACCTCTTACAAAAGAATGAAATCTGTAACCCCTTTGTATGATTGGGTCTAGAGATCACTCAGGAGGTTCATTTCTGAGGGTTCACTTTATGTACAAGTGACCTGAGGTTCAGAATCTGACGAACATTCAGTCATCTGGTCATTTTAGGTAGGACATAGCCCAAACATTTAGGTGGAAAAACTTTTATATATTTGTCATACAAGATGAACAATCCAGCCAGGCCTGGTGGCTCATGCCCGTAATCCCAGCACTTTGGGAGGCCAAGGCGAGTGGATCACCTGAGGTCGGGAGTTCAAGGCCAGCCTGGCCAACATGGTGAAATCCCGTCTACTAAAAATACAAAAAAAATTAGCTGGGTGTAGGGGTGCCTGTAGTCCCAGCTACTTGGGAGGCTGAGGCAGGAGAATCGCTTGAATTCGGGAGGTGGAGGTTTCAGTGAGCCGAGATCATGCCATTGCACTCCAGCCTGGGCAACAAGAGCAAAACTCCATCTCAAAAAAAAAAAAAAGATGAATAATCCAGTATTATTGAGAGAAGGGTGCAAAGTGAACTCCATTATAAAGTGAATTGGTTAATGCTATGGTTTGCATGTATTCCCTTAAATTTTATGTATTTGAAACTTAATCCCCAAATTCACAAGTTGATTAGAGGTAGGGCCTTTGGGAGGTAATCAGGATTAAATAAGGTGGTCAGGATGGGCCTCCCATCATCAGACTGGTGAAAAGAGCCATGACCTTCAATCTGATACTAAATCTTGAACATGATTCAGGTAATGGCAATGGACTCTGGACCAATGAAACCCTCAGACAACTGGAGGGAGGGGGAGATAATACAAGTAAGAACCTATTATTTCTAAATAAGTAAGACATTGTGGAAATGGGAACATATAAACAGAGCCGTATGGTCTGGAGTCAAGTAACATACATGTTAGCAGGGCATATGATCATTGATAACACAATTTTATGTAAAGTATTCCCCATAGAAACACAATTGAGTAGGCAGAGTAGATAAAATTTTTCTAAATGAGCACATGGCGATTCAGAAAGGCCAGTGACATGCCAGTGCTGTACAGAGCTAGGATACTGATCCAGTCTTGTGACTCCAAAATTTAGTGGAGTTTGTTGTTCCTTTATTTTTTTCCCCCACTAAGTTATGCCTTCTTTTTCTTAAGTCAGGGGTTCCTAGCCTTTATTGTATCATTAAGCCTATCTCTATAAGTAGTTGGCTATAGTTACAGACACTTCCTCCCTCCCTCTGATCCTAGCAGTTTGGCACATATAGCAGAATTTTGCAGCCAACTTCAAGGGCCTCCAAGACTCCAGTTAAGAACCTCTGAACCAAGGACACCAGTCCTAGCTGAGGTATCTCAGACATACTTAGTATAAACTGGCAATGAGCTTGTTCTGTCTGGTTATCTTCTTCCGTCTCCGGCCATTTTCTATTCTGATTGATCCACAAGCCCACAGAGAAGTCAGTAGTACACAGGTTCAGAAAACCTAGTGGTGGAGAAAAGTTTCCGGGAGAAAAAAAGTGGCACTTAGGCTGTGCCTCTAAGGAGATGATGCCATTCTGACATGTTCTGGGAACAACATGTTGGCAAGCTGGCAAGAAGAAAAGACTGATGCATGGCCAGGCGCAGTTGTTCACGCCTGTAATCCCAGCACTTTGGGAGGCTGAAGTGGGCTGATCACCTGAGATCAGGAGTTTGAGACTAGCCTAGCCAACATGACAAAACTCTGTCTCTACTGAAAACACAAAAATTAGCCGGATATGGTGGCAGGCGCCTGCCATCCCAGCTACTCAGGAGGCTGAGGCAGGAGAATCCCTTGAACCCGGGAGGCGGACGTTGCAGTGAGCTGAGATCACACCATTGCACTCCAGCCTGGGTGACAAGAGCAAAACTCCATCTCAAAAAAAAAGAACCTAAAGCATGCCATAAATCTGTGAACTATGAACTTTAGGGTGCCATGTACAAAAATGGCATTTTAAGATTATTCTGGGAGCAGTGTGGAAGATGAGGGGGAAGGATTAGAAACAGGAAAGTTATTCGATAGAAGTAGAGGCAGAAATGAGAACATTCATGGAGGAAGAATTGACAGGCCAAGATGTAGGCTACCCAGAGGAAAGAGGTAAGGGATCTCTCAAGATTTTCAGCCTTGGAAGAACGAATGTGTTCAATAAATATTTATTGTGTACACTCTGTTGATGATAGAAGTGTGGAGGTGCAGGGTGCCAAGGCCAAAGCCAAGTTCTGAGTCAACCAGTCAAGTTACAAGGATCTACTTTAAGATTTAGAGAGTTTACGGCCGGGTGCGGTGGCTCAAGCCTGTAATCCCAGCACTTTGGGAGGCCGAGACGGGCGGATCACGAGGTCAAGAGATCGAGACCATCCTGGCTAACACGGTGAAACCCTGTCTCTACTAAAAATACAAAAAACTAGCCGGGCGAGGTGGCGGGCGCCTGTAGTCCCAGCTACTACGGAGGCTGAGGCAGGAGAATGGCGTAAACCCGGGAGGCAGAGCTTGCAGTGAGCTGAGATCCGGCCACCGCACTCCAGCCCGGGTGACAGAGCAAGACTCAGCCTCAAAAAAAAAGATTTAGAGAGTTTATTACTTACGTAGACAGCACAAAGAATAAATGTGCCAGCTTCTGTGATGTTTTTCCTACATACCACGAAATGTATGACGCCATAACAAAGACCCAGATGACTGCAGTGTGAGTTGTGGGATCTCCCCTTGCTGAGGTGCTTATCCTAGAGGCTCTATTATGAGGAAGCCAGGAGAGAAAGCCTCCGTGTCACCAGAACCCCCAACATATGAGAAACAGTCTCATGACAGCTTCCCAGGAGAGATAAGGAGGCAAACAGAAGATCGCCTCACAGCGGCTCTGTACACAGGCCTCCCAGCCTCCCACATCCAGGAAGACCATGAGGCGTTCTGCCAAGACTCTGCCTAAGTGGATACATGCAAGGTCACCATTGTGGGGAAAAGAGAGATCAGACTGTTACTGTGTCTATATAGAAAGAAGCAGACATAAGAGACTCCATTTTGCTCTGTATTTGAGATGCTGTTAATCTGTGACCCTACCCCCAACCCTGTCCTTGCAAGAGACATGTGCTGTGGTGACTCAAGGTTTAACGGATTTGGGGCTGTGCAGGGTGCGCTTTGTTAAACAAGTGCCTGAAGGCAGCTTGCTTGTTAAAAGTCATCACCATTCTCTTAATCTCAAGTACCCAGGGACACATACACTGCCAAAGGTCGCAGGGACCTCTGCCTAGGAAAGTTAGGTATTGTCCAAGGTTTCTCCCCATGTGACAGTCTGAAATATGGCCTTGTAGGAAGGGAAAGACCTGATGGTCCCCCAGCCTGACACCCGTGAAGGGTCTGTGCTGAGGAGGACTAGTACAAGAGGAAAGAAGGCCTCTGGGCAGTTGAGATAGAGAAAGGCATCTGTCTCCTGCCCGTGCCTGGGCAATGGAACATCTCGGTGTAAAACCCGATTATACGTTCTGTTTACTGAGATGGGAGAAAACCGCCTTAGGGCTGAAGGTGGGACTTGCTAGTGGCAATGCTGCTCTTTATGCACTAAAAAGGTTTATGGAGATGTTTGCATATGCATATGAAGGCACAGCACTTTTCCTTAAACTTATTCATGTCACAGAGATCTTTATTCATATGTCTTACTGCTGACCTTCTCCCTACTATGATCCTATTGTCCTGCCACTTCCCCTTTTCCGAGATGGTAAAGATAATGAACAGTAAATACTAAGGGAACTCAGAGACCAGTGCCGGTGCAGGTCCTCTGTATGCTGAGTGCCGGTCCCCTGGGCCCACTTTTTCTTTCTCTTTACTTTTTCTTGGACCCACTTTTTCTTTCTCTATACTTTGTCTCTGTGTCTCATTTCTTTTCTCAAGTCTGTCGTTCTACCTAAGGAGAAACGCCCACAGGTGTGGAGGGGCAGGCCACCCCTTCACACCATGATGCGGTGGTGGAGCTGTTCCCCCACACAGGAGAGAGCTGGTTTTGAGGAACAAGAAATAAACATGGTTTTAAATACATAGACTGTAAAGTTACATTCAGACATTCACATGGAATTGACCAGGGCTGTTGTTTTCATCAACTTTGTCTTGGCTGTTACACAGCAGTGGATGGATAACCAGAGCACAGCTGTTGACTGATCACCCAGCACCCGCTTCCCTTCTCTTTCCCTGCAGCAGACTGCCAGCTCGGTCCAAATGACAGCCAAGTACTCGGAGAAGGTGACCCGCCCCAACTCAGGGGTAACCAACATGCGAATCCCATTCTCTTTGCAATTGGAGGTGGATGTGCAAGTTAACTCTAGCCAATGAGATGTGAGGGGGAGATCTGCAGGGTGCCTCCAGGAAAGGCTTCCTGGCTCTTAAAAAGACAGAGACAATGTCATAACTGATTTGTTTTTCTAAGACCACCAGAGCGGGCACAAAAGAACCAGCGGGTAGGCAAGTGTAGGAGCAAAACTGGTTCAAGTTTATTTTGGTAACCTAAGGTGTGGGGAAGAAGTCTGTCGGCCTCCGGCAAAGAAGGCCGACAGAGTCCCCCCTCGTGGGGCTCTCGGGCGGGGTTCCTGCATCCCGACTTCAGTGGGGCTGGAGGAAGGCCGCGTGGCTCACTGGCAGAGAGCGGCTTTTCTAAGGAGTGGGAGGGCAATAGGCAAGGCACGGGCGTGTCGGGGGCGTTCCGCAGGTGCGACCAGGTAAATCTTGGTCTCTTTGGATTGACGTCACCTGGTGCATGCCCAGTTGGTCTGCACCTTCCCGGGTCGCTGGCTGCATTTTCGCGCGCGCGGGAAGAGCTGGTGGTGAAGAAGAACCCGGAAGTGCGCCATCTTGCCTCCGTTCCTCCAAACATGTAGCAATTGTGACTGGGAGTTCATTCATGATTTGGCTCTCTGCTTGCCAGTTGTTAGTGTATAGAAATGCTAGTGATTTTTGCACATTGATTTTCTATGCTGAGACTTTGCTGAAGTTGCTTATCAGGTTAAGAAGCTTTTGGCTGAGACGATGCAGTTTTCTAGATACAGGATTATGTCATCTGCAGACAAAGGTAATTTGACTTCCTCTCTTCTGAAGGGGTGGCCTGCCCCTCCACACTTGTGGGCATTTCTTGTTAGGCGGAACGAGAGACTTGAGAAAAGAAATGAGACATAGAGACAAAGTATAGAGAAAGAAAAAGTGTGCCCAGGGGACCGGCGCTCAGCATACAGAGGACCCATGCGGGCACCGGTCTCTGAGTTCCCTCAGTATTTATTAATCATTATCTTTGCCATCTTAGAAAAAGGGAAATGACAGGATAATAGGATCATGGTAGGGAGAAGGTCAGCAGTAAGACATATGAATAAAGATCTCTGTGACATGAATAAGTTTAAGGAAAAGTACTGTGCCTTGATATGCATATGCAAACATCTCCGTAAACCTTTTTAGTGCATAAAGAGCAGCATTCCCACCTTCAGCCCTAAGGCGGTTTTACACCGAGATGTTCTGTTGCCCAGGGACCGGCAGGAGACAGATGCTTCCCTCTATCTCAACTGCCAAGAGGCCTTCTTTCCTCTTATACTAGTCCTCCTCAGCACAGACCCTTCACGGGTGTCAGGCTGGGGGACGATCAGGTCTTTCCCTTCCCACAAGGCCATATTTCAGACTATCACATGGGGAGAAAGCTTGGACAATACCTAGCTTTC
>NW_012117043.1:7138083-7141000 GCF_000951035.1 Colobus angolensis palliatus | reverse complement strand
TTCATTCATTCATTCATTCATTCATTCATTCATTCATTTTGAGACAGGGTTTTACTCTATCACCCAGGTTGGAGGGCAGCAATCATAGCTCACTTCAGCCTTGAAGTCCTCGGCTCAAGTGATCCTCCCACCTCAGCCTCCCAAGTAACTGGGGCTACAGGAACACTCCACCACACCCAGCCCTTATTTTTTTCAGTTGGGTTTTCTGCTCATTGCTACCAAAAGCAGCATCCTAACTGATACATTTATGTAAAGTCCTGTACATTACCAGGAACATAGAAAGTAGAAATAAATGTCAGCTATTACATGAAGAAGAAGAAGAAGGAGGAGGAGGAGGAAGAGAAAGAAGAGGAGGAGAATTAAGAGGAGGAGGAGGAAGAAAAAGAAAGTGGGTGGATTCTTGAAGGGCAAAATGCTAAGGTGAAAATAGCGGAGATCCTGGACCTTGGGGAAC
Organism: Colobus angolensis palliatus; assembly: GCF_000951035.1. Classification (NCBI taxonomy): domain Eukaryota; kingdom Metazoa; phylum Chordata; class Mammalia; order Primates; family Cercopithecidae; genus Colobus; species Colobus angolensis. The sequence goes on along the minus strand of NW_012117043.1, from coordinate 7,140,546 downwards.
ACTCACCTTTAGGGGAGGCTGGACAGAGGATGAAATGACAATCAGTAAAGGAAAAGGGAAGTGAAGTTTAATACAAGCAAAGGGAATGAGAATAATATGCAAGGGATACTAGTTCCATCATGTGCAATGCCATAGAGAGGACTCTTTCCCTTCCTCCCTTGCAGGGAGACCTCAAGGGGAACCAAATTTGATTCACAAAGGCTCACCTTTAGGTACCAGTTGATGTCTTTTTTTTTTTTTTTTCGAGACAGAGTCTTACTCTGTCACCCAGGCTGGAGTGCAGTGGTGCCATCTCGGCTCACTGCAACCTCCACCTCCTGGGTTTAAGTGGTTCTCCTGCCTCAGCCTCCCGAGTAGCCTGGATTACAGGTGCATGCCAACACTCCTGGCTAAGTTTTGTATTTTCAGTAAAGACCAGGTTTCACCATGTTGGTCAAGGTGGTCTTGAACTCCTGACCTCAAGTGATCCACCCTCCTCAGCCTCCCCAAATGCTGGGATTACAGGCATGAGCCACAGCGCCCGGCACCAGTTGATGTCTTTTAAGGTGTCTTTCTAGGCCAGTGATTCTCAAAGTGCAGTTTCCAGACCAGCAGCCTCAACAATACCTGAGAACTTGCTAGAAACATGAATTTTCAAGCTCCACCTTAAACCTGTTGAATTGGAAACTCTGAGAGTGGAGCTCGAGAATCTTTTTTTTTTTTTTTTTAGTTATTTTATATATATATATATGGAGAGAGAGTGAGAGTGAGCTGGAATGCAGCTCGCTGCAGACTCAACCTCCTGGTACCTGGTACCGGACTAAAAGGCCAGGCACGGTGGCTCACGCCTGTAATCCCAGCACTTTGGGAGGTCGAGGTGGGCAGATCACTAAATTTTTGTTGTTGTTGTTGAAACTCAAGGTCTCCCTCTGTTGCCCAGGCTGGAGTGCAGTAGTGCTATTTCAGGTCACTGCAGCCTCAACCTCCCAGGCTCAAGCAATTCTCCCACTACTGTGATGGCATGGGACTACAGATGCACACCACCACACGGGCTGATTTTTGTATTTTTTGTAGACACGGGGTCTCGCCATGTTGCCCAGGCTGGTCTCAAACTGTTGAGCTCAAATGATTCGCCCACCTCAGCCTCCCAAATTGCTCAGATTACAGGCATGAGCCACCATACCTGGCCTGTTTTTTCTTTAGGACTCTGGGAACGGTTATATTTAGCGTGTGTGTGTGTGTGTGTGTGTGTGTGTGTGTGTGTATTTTGGAAACAGAGTGTTGCTCTGTCACCCAGGCTGGAGTGCAGTGGTACAATCTCAGCTCACTGCAACCTCTGCCTCCTGGGTTCAAGCAATTCTCATGTCTTGGACTCCTGAGTAGCTAGGATTACAAGCGCCCACTACCATGCCCGGCTAATTTTTGCATTTTTAGTAGAGACAAGATTTCACCATTTGGCCAGGCTGGTCTTGAACTGGTCTTGAACTCCTGGCCTCATGTGATCCGCCCACTTCAGCCTCCCAAAGTACTGGGATTCCAGGCAGAGCCACCATGCCCAGCCTAGCATCAGGTTTTAAATTTTACTTTTTCTCCTCTGTTACAAATTCCTCTGGCTGACCCCACATCTGTTGTTATGCATGCTGGGCTTGTGTTCACGAAGCGCATTGACACATTAGACCACCATCTCTTGTGTGTCTCCTGTGTCCCAGGCATTGTTCTGAGTATTTAGGAAACAGCAATGAACAAAAGAGATGAAACTCCTGCACTCATGGAGCTCACTTTCTAGTGGGAAGTGAGACAGCAGGATGAAGGGAACTGTGCCCTTCCTTACATCACCCCACGCTTAAAACCCAAAACCACAAACGAGGTTCTTCAAATACCAGGCACGCTGCTGCCCCAGGGCCTTCTCTCTCTCCCAGAGCTTTGTGTGGCCTAACCCTCTCCCCACTTCATTCTGGACACTGAGCAAATGTCATCCCATCAGAGAGGTCTTTCCTGAACGCCTTAGCTAGACCAGCACACACATGTATCTATCATGCCATGCCCCTAACTGGCTTTGTTTTCTTTATGGCCCTTTTCCCTAGAATAATATGTTGTCTATTTCCTCTACTAGAATGTAGGCGCCACGGAGACAGGAATTTGGATTTCTTTTCTCACTGCTGTCTCCCCAGCCTAGGTACAACACCTGGCACCCAGTAGGCACTCAATAAGTATTTACTGAATGAATCAGTCACCCCTTCACTGATGTCAGTTTGGCAACAGTAGTATTGACAGAGGGGATCATGGCTGGAGTTCCAGGCGGGGAACCACAGAGGCATACTTGAGGTGTAGGGGAAACGAAAAATTACCTGGAGGAGCGGCCGTCCTAAATATAGCAGCAGCCCATCCTGGCTAACATTGTGAAACCCCGTCTCTACTAAAAAAATACAAAAAACTAGCCGGGCGAGGTGGCGGGCGCCTGTAGTCCCAGCTACTCGGGAGGCT
>NW_012117043.1:7136066-7137540 GCF_000951035.1 Colobus angolensis palliatus | reverse complement strand
TTCTTTAGCCCAGGCTGGAGTGAAGTGGTGCAATGTCAGCTCACTGCCACCTCTGCCCCTAGTTCAAGTGATTCTCCTGCCTCAGCCTCCCAAGTACCTGGGATAACAGACGCCCACCACCATGCCTAGCTAATTTCTGTATTTTTAGTAGAGATGGGGTTTTGTAATATTGGCCAGGTTGGTCTTGAACTCGTGACCTCAGGTGATCCACCCACCTCGGCCTTCCAAAGTGTTGAGATTACAGGTATGAGCTCCCATGCCCGGCATTGTTTTAACCTTCTTTTAGTCTCTGCCTTGCCATAAGGCCAGGAGTGATGGCTTCTAGTATTCTCTCCTTTTCCCTGATAGAGACTACTGATTCCTAAAAGTGGACAGCAGTGCCCTGCTAAACCCAGTTACTGGTTACTGGCTGCCCTCCAGACAGGGGCCAAATGAAAAATCAATGTGTGCCATTGTTAGAATATGTTTTAAAGAAATCTGACTTGAGGCATATTAAACAGTTGGACATAAAGGGGTAGTGTCTCATTATGAGCCATGAGGAATAGGCAAGAAAAAGCGAAACAGAAACTGCCCCACCTAACAGGTAATGCTCCTGTTCACAGAACAAAGTGCTACTCACTGAAGAGTACAAAGTCATGTAGCAACTGCATCCGGTATATAAATGCAGAAGCTTTTTAAGTTTACACCTTGTATAATTTGTTAAGATTACGTTGCTGGGCTGGGCACCATGGCTCATGCCTGTAATCTCAGCACTTTGGGAGGCTGAGGTGGGTGGATCACTTGAGGCCAAGAGTTCAAGACAGCCTGGCCAACATGGTGAAACCATGTCTCTACCAAAAAAATACAAAAATTAGCTGGGTGTGGTAGCAGGTGCCTGTAGTCCCAGTTACTCGGGAGGCTGAGGCAGGAGAATCACTTGAACCCAGGAGGCAGAAGTTGCTGTGAACCAAGATTGTGCCACTGCACTTCAGCCTGGGCGACAGAGTAAGACTCTGTCTCAAACAAACAAACAAACAAACAAAAAGATTACATTGCTGGCATATGGAGATTGGGTCTCACAATGCTGCCCTGGGCTGGACTCAAACTTCTGGTCTCAAAGCAGTCCTCCCACCTCAGCCTCCAAGTAGTTGGAACCAGGCCTAGCTTTGCTGGCAACCAATGATAGCTGGTACTTCCTAAATCATTAGTAAATTTCAATTTCTATTTTTAAAATTATCCAAAAAGGAAACACAGCACAAATTGCTTTCAGCCTTTTACAAATAAATGGATAATCAGTGAGTACTTTATAAAGTGGGAATGATGTTTCTGAGCTTATTTTTAAAGGAAGTCATTTCTGTTAAAGAAGCAATGATTTAGTTGAGCACTTTAAGAACTTAGTTTCTGGCCGGGCGCGGTGGCTCAAGCCTGTAATCCCAGCACTTTGGGAGGCCGAGACGGGTGGATCACAAGGTCAGGAGATCGAGACCATCCTGGC
>NW_012117043.1:7111369-7135790 GCF_000951035.1 Colobus angolensis palliatus | reverse complement strand
GAACTTAGTTTCTGTGCTTTATACAGGTGACACCAGCTCTGCGTGCCATTTCAAGGGTTGTGCATCTGGTGGTACCAGTAACATCAAAGGGTGATTAATAATCCAATATTATGAATGAATACATGGATATTGGTATTAGAGGTCAAATACTATCTTTGCCTGTGAATTTTTTATGTAGACAAGGGTGAGACTCCGTCTCAAAAAAAAAAAAAAAAAAAAATTGTGTGCCCAGAGAACACTGACCGGCACTGCTTTTTAAGGGAGTTAGCATTAATGCAGCACTTCCTATTTATTACTGCCTTTAAGCTGCCTAGACTATGATTATTATAACCACCACCACTAGCATGGAGCGTTTACTGTGTCAACTGCTTACTGTGTCTCGTTCAGTTGTGTCATAATACTAAGATGCCATTACACTCATTCTGCTGGTGAGGAAACAGAGAAATACAGTAACTTGCCAAGGTCACAGAAATGGTGAAGCTGGGCTTTTCCTCACATACCACATTGCTTTGTCCCAACATTATAATGGTGATCTGTCTCCAATTCACAGGAACATAATTTAAAATAGCCAATAGAACGCTCTCAAGTTGGAAACGTTCTTCTATCCATTTTTTTGACCTTTCACATTTCTTTTTTTTTTTTTTTTTGACTCTGTGACTCAGAGTATTTATCTATGCACCCTGGAGGCCAGACTCTAAATTTAAATATCCAGCCTGGGGCCTTGGCCCTCCTGGCTGTGGGTGGGTGTAGGGATGGGTCCTGGAGCCCTTTCCCGAGAGTGGAACCGAGAGCCTGGAAGTGGGATGCCCCTGAGCCAGCAGCTGCCAGTAGCAACCAGGGGAGAAGAAGATGGGAGCCAGGCACTCATCCCAATCCCAGAGACGCCAAGGGGAGGGGAAGATGCTTTGGGCCCCACAGCCAGGCTGAGGGTTGGCCAAGCTGGAGATGCACACATGTGGAAGAAATGGAGGCCCAGTGCCATGGGCAGAGACTATACCCTAGGTGCCCGCCCCAGTGCCAGCCAACCCAAGACAGGAGAAAGGGGTTGGCAGTTTTGCGTCTGAGAGATACAAGTGGTGCCTGGCCCTCCCGTGAGGTGAGGCAGTATGGGGGAAGGCACCAGCATGGCAGTCTAAGGGCTTACGGAAAGGGGAGTCTCTGAGACTTTTGCATGGGTGCGTGCCCACCCGCACCCCGCCCTGCCAGTTCTTCAGAGGCTGATGTGGAAGGCATCCTGCAGCCACTGGTCACAGGCACTGTGCATCTGGGGCACAGTGAGAAGTGGCGGGTCGGGGGGCAGGCTGGCATTGGAAGGCTCATCATCATCAGACAGGCCAGCATCTGGTGGGTAGGAGCTGTCTGAATGCAGGGAGATGGCGGGTCCTGGCATGAGCTCATGACCTTTCATGTTTCTAGAGAGCAAGTGCCAGCAGATGACAGAACGAATGAACAAGTAGCAAATATACATTCATGGAAAAGGTCAGAGCAGCTGGTTTTGCTTGGTTCACTGGTTCGATTGTGGGTGTGGGTGTGGGTGTGGTGTGTGTGTTTGGGGCAGGCAATGTGGCAGCTGCTCCTCGTTGTGAATATATTACATGCCTATAACACTGTTTTCATGTTTGCTAAGTTGTTCTTTGTTTCCATGATGAAATTAAATATATCTTTTCATGGGACCACACAAAGATCAATCATTCTGTGGCAGCAGCTTTTCATGAATCCCCTAAAACTGTGTGCAAAGTTGCGTTCTGTGTATGTGTGTGCACGTGTTGTTCTGCTGAGGGAGTTCTGAGGTCGAGCTGTAGTTAGATTCCCAAAGAGGTCTGTGATTCCAGAAGGATTAAAAACCACTGACCATCTGTCATTCTACCTATCTGCCATCTCTCCATCGTGTTTACAACATCATCTATGCATGCATCTATTTATCCACTAAGAGACAGATTTCTTTCCACGTGGTAGCATTTGAGATGATTTATTTGTAATTTTCTGTCCTGCTTTACTCCTTCATAATAACCATTGTATTAGTCCATTTTCACACTGCTATAAAGAACTGCCCGAGACTGGGTGATTTATAAAGGAAAGAGGTTTAATTGATGCACAGTTCAGCATGGCTGGAGAGGCCTCAGGAAACTTACAATTATGCCAGAAGTCAAAGGGAAAGCAAGGCATCTTCTTCACAAGGCAGCAGGAAGGAGAAGTGCTGAGCCAGGGGGGAAGAGCCCTTTATAAAACCATCAGATCTTGTGAAAGCTCACTCACTATCACGAGAACAGCATTCGGGAACCACTCCCATGATTTAGTTACCTCCACCTGCTCTCTCCGTGGACAAGCAGGGATTATGGGATTACAATTCAAGAGGAGATCTGGGTGGGGACACAGAGTCTACCCATATTATCCATGTATCATTCTTAGAAAAATAATGAAGTGATTAAGAGAAAAGGACAAGGGATGTGGGTGTCCCGCCACGTGTCCAACTTATCTTTATACCTCCCTTGATGGGAAGCTCAACCAGCTCTCTAGGTGGCCTAGTCTGTCTGTTTACCTCAAAGTATTAACATTTCTTCCGCATGCTGAATTCATGGCTAGGCAATAAACAAATCAATGAAGAAGGTTAGGCACGGTGGCTCACACCTGTAATCTCAGCACTCTGGGAGGCCAAGGAGCAGATCACTCGAGGCCAGGAGTTCAAGACTAGTCTGGCCAACATGGTGAAACCCCATCTCTACTAAAAATAGAAAAAATAGCTGGGCGTAGTGGTACACACCTGTAATCTCAGCTACTCAGGAGGCTGAGGCAGGAGAATCACTTGGGCCTGGGAGGCGGAGGTTGCAGTGAGCCAAGATCAGGCCACTACACTCAACCCTGGGTGATACAGTTTCATAAAATAAACAAACAAACAAATCAGTGAAGCTCCAGGGGGCAGATAGAACAGAAGTGAGTCTTGGGGTGGGAGACAGGGAGAGGCATCTGTGGCTGGATCCCTAGAAGCCGTTTGAGAACACCTGCCTGCTTTGCCATCCCAGATCAGGGACGGGGTGCCAAGGACAGCGAACAAGGCTCAGCACAGCCTGGGCATGCAAATGGCTTATCTGTGGTTCACAGAACAAGCTCAGGAAGCTGACAGGGAGAAAGGGGATATAGTGAGGCAGAAAGGAGAAGAACAAAGTTCAAATACACAAGGGAAGGGACTAGGTGGGGCTCACCTAATATCAAAAGCCTTTGGGTGCAGGAACTCTGTGGGGAATGTGACCCCAAGAAGGGAGTGGTGGCAATGCCAACATGCCTTGGTTGAGAGAAAAGGCCCTTTGGCTATAATACTGTGTCCTAGTTCCCAAGGCAGCCCCAAACTGGACTTCCCTCAAAATGCAGGTGTGTGTATGGGTATGTAGAGAAGGTAGAATAATCACATGTACCATATTTTAAATGTCAACCTATTTTTACCTCAAAAATTTCATCTGATCCTCATGGAACCTTTAATACAGGCAAAGTCAAGACTTGGAAAGGAGATGTGCCTGGACTAAAGGACATACAGCTCGATAAGGCAGCAGAGGCATCAGCAAAAGGACCCTATTGGGCCGGGCGCGGTGGCTCAAGCCTGTAATCCCAGCACTTTGGGAGGCCGAGACGGGCGGATCACGAGGTCAGGAGATCGAGACCATCCTGGCTAACACGGTGAAACCCCGTCTCTACTAAAAATACAAAAACTAGCCGGGCGAGGTGGCGGGCGCCTGTAGTCCCAGCTACTCCGGAGGCTGAGGCAGGAGAATGGCGTAAACCCGGGAGGCGGAGCTTGCAGTGAGCTGAGATCCAGCCACTGCACTCCAGTCCGGGCGACAGAGCGAGACTCCGTCTCAAAAAAAAAAAAAAAAAGGACCCTATTTTGTGTGTGCATTTATTCCAAATTGCCCCCTTTAAAATAGGCTTTTTAAATGTATCATTTCCCCTTCCCTCTTTGATTTGCTTTTTTAGAGTCTTCCTGTATTTTATGTATTGGAATTGATCTACAATAAAATACAAGTAGACTGCGACTCCAAGGTCAATAACGGTTGGAGATCCATGGGTTATTCATGATGCTATGGCATTTCAAGACCGCCTGGGAACTGATGAGAAAGCAGATGTAAAACCTATGAGCAAGTCCAAACTTAGCCCATGGGTCACTCCAGCAGACCACAAATGACTTAAAAACCATACACACACACACACACGCACTCCCAGCTTGCCTTTAGTAAGGAGTCACAAATTACCATCCTGAACTTTTTATTGGAAAAAAGTGTCCCCGGACAGTTGAAGAACCATCTCTGAATAGAAGGACAAGTCTGTCACTGACATACTGAGTATTTTTACGGTTACAGTGACAGTGAGGAAGAAAAAACTACAGGAGAGGCTGGGGATGAGAGAGAACAAAACCCAGGACAGTAAACCAAGGGGACTTCACACAGGTGAGAAGAAACTCGGGAGGCTCCCATGAAGAGCAGTGTGTTTTGTTCCAACAGGCTGGTCGAGAAGGGCTTACTCAAGGTGTGCAGATCCCACCGCCTCTGTTCTGACACCACCTGGTGTACTGTACCACAATTCTAACAACGACCAGCAGAGTTAGATCACATGCCATGGGTGAAGGGACATAGTCCCCAACAGGCTCCCCTCACTTCAGACACCAGCCCCATGTGGGGATCCCAGGCCACCGGCACGTGTGACCAACTGGCCACAATCCCAGGAGGGTACCATGACCTTCCTCAGGTTCAATGGTTCACTAAAAATCACAGAACTCACGACTATACTTATGATTAGTTTTATTATAAAGGATACAAATCAGCTCCACAAGCCAAATAAGACACAGGGAAAGGTCTGGAAGGGTCTCGAGCACAGCGCTCCCATGCCCCCTCTTCGTGGAATTAGGGCACACTGCCCTGCCGGCACAGCCACGGCTTCACCAACCAGGAAGCTGTGCTGAGCTTTAGTGTCCAGAGTTTTTATTGGGATTTCATGATGTATCGATTAAAGCACTGGCCAGATGATTAAACTCAGCCTCCAGTCCCCCACCGCATAGGTCAGGCTGACTCAAATCACACGGTCAGTCTTTCTGGTGACCAGCCCCAGCTCTGAGTCATCCCACTTTTTAGCATAAGCTCAGGCGTGATCCCATGGCCTCACAAATAATAAAGACACTCCTATTACTCTGGAAATGTCAAGGACTGAAAGTCTCCCTCCCAGGAAGCAGGGACAAAGGCCAGTCCAATTCTTTAGACAACCTCCAATCCGCACCTCCTGGAACTCCTCCCCAACTGAAACAAGGATAAAATCCACTGGAGGACCCACTGCTGGCCTGAACTATTTTTGTTTCTTTTTTTTCTTTTAAAGCTTTTTATTATAGACATTTTCAAACATATACAACAGTAAAATGAATAATATAATGAACCCTCAAACCTCCATCCCTAGCAACTGATTATCCATGTGTGGCTTACTCTTTGATCAATACTCCCCCGCTTTCCCCTAGCCCCTGCAGTTAAGATTGTCCCGCAGCAAAACCCAGACAGACATCCTATCGGTCTGAGAATTCCTTATCAAAAGCTTCCCAAAGAGCAGCTCTACCTGGGGCAGGACTAAGTGTGCTGGCTATAGGTCTGCAGAAATCTCAACCTTTGGGAGCCCCTGGGTGGGGCCTGGGCAGGTCCCTGGGTAGTAGCCGTCTGTAGTGGGCAGCTCATCTGTTGACAACAGTATGACGAACAAATAGCATTTTCTACCCACACTACAATGCAGGAGAGAATGCCAAACACCGCTTTATTGCATTCAAAGCTTCTAAGGCACATCAGCCAGCCCTGGCCTTGTCTACAGCCGTGATTATCTCCTTAAAGAGTTAACTCTAAAAAAAATTAAGCTCAAGAAATAACAGTTCAAATACTCCTAACTAATTAAAATCAATAGTGAGAGGCAGAATATGGTAAAAGATAACAGTATTATTGATCGCAGATTGATTTCAGAGTGCTTAAAACAGGAATAATCAGCTACCACATCTTGAAAAGTACAAAGACTTGATCCTAACCTTTTATTTATCATGCCACACTGACTGAGACAGTCCCCAGTACCTGGGTCTAGGATAGTATTTTATGTTTGTGTTTCTGGGAATTTCTGATACTTCCCGGTGTACCAGAGTGTTTCCCTCATACATGCTAGCAGGCATCTCCTCCCTAATGGAACAGCAAGAGTGGTGAACAGAGTGATCCTCTACTTTCTCATCATATTCTGCAAAATGAGAAGTCAGATGGATACAAAGGTTCCTCCAACTCTAGGACTCCAAGGGTGTGTGGCGGCCCTGCAAGGCTAGGTTATGTAAGGTCTTACCACTGCAAACAGAATGGTTCAAGACAGCAAGGATGCATTCCTCAATTTACAACTCCAAAGCACCTTGCACAGAGCTTGGCTTTGGTTACCTACCTGACTCTCTTTTAAACAGAGGGTCTCATGCTTCCCTATCCCAAGCTGCACATTTGCCAGGGAAGGGGCCTTACTGTTGCCCTTATTTCTGCAGAAGAAAGCCAGAGCAGGAGCCATGGATTTATCTCTGGCATTCTACTCCTCCAAGCCCAGCTGTTTCCCAAGTATTAATTGGTTTCAGACAAGGCTTTCGTTTCAGAAAATCAAGGAAGATGCTTTTGATCATCTTCAAAAGCAGAGAAGAATCACCAAAGAACTTTTCTTCCAAGTAGTAAAGGAAGAAAACTTCTAAGGACCACATATCACCTATTGCAGGGATGTCTTTCCTACAAAGATTATTGCTCTCGAGGAACTGAAAATCCTTGTTAGGAGATGACACCGATCAGGTATGTACCTGCATGTCAGGTGTGTACCTGTAAGGAATATCAAGTGTTCTGAGCCTGCCTAGAGTGCCCTAGAGTTCCAGCACAAGGCCTGAGATGCATTACATTCTCAAATATCCATATGAAAAGGTCTGGGGTCTCTACTTCCCCAATGGTGACCTCTTTTCATATTATAAAAAGCCTGACAGGAGCTCTCCTCTAAGCAAAGCCCAGAGTTGGACTCATTTCATTTTAAGAGGGTAAATTCCTCACACTCACATCCTGATGACATCAGGCTATAAGGAGCTTGGGGAAAATCCAGCAATCCATTCACTCCCGCCCCTTAGTGGACTGGGTTATTTTCACCACACAGAAACACTGCAGGGAAAATAGCCACTTGTGTGACCCTCTTTAGCTCTTTCCCTCCCTGATCAATGTGAGCTTATAGAATTGGCTCAAATGAGGAAGGCAGTAGAAGGGACTAGGGCCAGCCCCAGGCTCTGACTCACGCGAGGGCCAGTGCTGGGTCTGCAGCCTGTGGCCAGGGATGAACAGGAATGTTCCTGTTCCCCATGAGGTTTGCTAAAAGACCCTTTTGGTGATAGGCTGACACCCCAGCAAGTGGCCTAGTGTGGTCCCTGAGGCAGCTGCACAGCCTGTCTGCGTGATAGCAGGCTTCAGGGATCCAGCTTAGCTGGCTGCTTGACTGTGCTAGCCTCAGTGGTACCTGCACTGTCATTCCATATCTCACAATCCAGGGGAGAGAGGCTATCACTGAGGAGAGTTGTCAGTAAGAAGGCAGGACACTCTAACACGAGCAAACCCACCAGGCTTCTGTTGACCCAGGGCAGTGTCCCCCTCGCCTGGCAGAGTTCCTTGCCCCTCAGCCAAGGCTATGGGAAGCAAGGCCTCCAGCAAAGCTCATGGCTGCCACCAAAGCATCTCTGCCAAGATGCTTCTCATGATACTTGGGAAGGATTTCCACCCAAATTGGATCAGGGTCACCGTGATCTTGAATCACAAATCCAACACAGGCTCATTCCAATCATGGTCTGAAGCCTTAGCTGAAAAGTTTCCTGTTTGAAAACCATCAGTGGGGGGCGATGGGTGAGCAGGGTAGGAAGGGAATGCACTGTGTTCCAGTGGAGGAAGAGGGCATGCTTCTTTAGGAAACTGTTCTGGGTAGAGACCGCTGTGGATGTTTCCTCAAGCACAGCTAATAACCAGGAGATCGAGCCCCAACATGAGGGTAATGGAGGTTATATAATATTGAAACTCAACGACTTTGGAATTTTAAAAACATCTATAGCGAGTAATGAAAACACCAAGATCTGAAGGCTACCCCAGAGAGCAAAGGGGCAGCCTTCAGATCCAAGTGACCCAAGACAGAACCTACAGTAGCTATGGATTTTCTCTAAGAGGAATCGGGCACTCATGACTTCACTGCCCAGAGCTCTGCCCAGCTGCCCAGCAGCCTGGAGATTTCCAGAACAATGGGGAGCAAGTCACCCTGCCCTGATAGGCACCAAGGGGTGGAAATGCCGTCCTACCTACAACACAATCACCCTCACCCCTTTCCTGCTAAATCCCATATCCCACCCTCCCACCAGCTCCCCTCCCATGCTCCCAATCCTTGGCACCTCTTGGGGAATTCTCCAAGGAGAGTTCTGCCTGCTGCATTTTCACTAGGGTCTTGGGACCTCTGCAGGCAGTCAGCCCAAGTGTCTACAGCCTGCCTACTTGGGGGAGCAGATGGAGAGTGTGGCACCAGCAGAAAACACCCAGAAAGCCGGGTACAAAGCCTCGGTAAAGTCCACCTTGAACTTATACATCAGGTGGACCTTGTCGGCAACAGCGAAGAAGATGACAAAGCCGTGGTCACAGTTGAGAAGCACGCCCACCCGCGTGGCCTTGGTGGAGGGCAGGGTTTTCTCCACGTTATTGTGCCAGGCAGAGATCTTGGTGTTGAACCACTCCACGCACCAGGAGGCGCTGTTGCGGCCGAGCCTGCTCTCTGGGCCCTGCCGGTTCATGCTGCCGTAGCAGATGCCTACCCCACAGAAGTTGTTCTTCTGCAGCTCCACCTCCCAGTAGTGGATCCCCTTCTTGTAGCAGTGCAGGCCCAGCACCTGAGAGCAGTATGTGAACCTCTGGGGATGCGGCCGGTAGTTCTGAGGCATCTCAGCCACAGAAGCTACTGTATAGCATTCTGACAGAGCCACTTTGTTGTGGGCGGTGTTGTAGTCCAGGATGACTTTAACATAATCTGAGGAAACATCATCCCAAGGAATTAATTACAAGGGGCCCAAAGTGCTCTCACTTTTAGACCTTTCCCAAAGTGGTACTATTTATTCACTAGTTTTATCCATCCATGCACCCATCTACCCATTGGTCCATCCATCCACTCATCTGTCTGTCTATTCATCCATCTATCCATCTATCCATGTATCTATCAATCCATCCATGTATCCATCCATCCATCTATCCATATACCCATCTATCTACCTATCTATCCATTCTTCCATTCATCCATCTATCCACTTATCTATCCATCCTTCTGCCTTTGCATTTATCCATTCATTCATTCATTAATCTATCCACCCATCTATCCATCTGTCCATTTATCTATCCATCCATCTACCTACCATTATTCATAAGCTCATCTATCCATCCATTCATCCATCCATTCTGTCCAGCCAGCCAGCCATCTATCATCTATCAGTCATCCATATGTCTGTCCATTCATCCATCCAAAGCCATTTACCAGGCACCTGACTGACACCAGATTCTGGCACAAGATACACAACCGTGAACCAGAGAGACAAGGTGCCTGGCCTCATGGAGTTCACACTCCAACAAGCAAGGCAAGTCCATCAGTAACAACACCATGAGACTCACACTCTGCCAAAAGGGTAGGCACACACTGTAGGGACACAGAGACAAGGCAACTGATGCTACAGTTGGGGAACATTTCACTGGCAGGCTGGAATTGGAGCCAAGTAACAGATGATGAGAACTAGACAGAGAACAGAGAGAGAAAAGCTGTTCCAGACAGAAGGAACAGTGAGGGTGAAGCCATGGAATGCCAAGAGGGTTGGCATGTGCCGGGATTGGGGAAGCTGGGTGGCTGGGAACACAGATGCATCAGGAGAAGGGAAACATGATGGGGCTAGAAAGGGAAGGGCTCAGGAGTCTAGACTTTAACTGGTGGGCAGCAGGGAGCCAAGCGAGGTCTGTAAGCAGAGACATGGCCTGACTATATTCTTGGTGTGACACGAGCATGCCCTCCCTACCCTTTCTGCCATTTACAAGCAGTTCCAGGACATCTGAGGATTAAGCTCCCCTTAGTGTCATTCCCATACTCAATCTCCTCTGCCTCCGCCCTCACAAGCGATCCTGGACCCATGGGAGATAGCTTATGGGGCAGCAAGGCAGACAGGGACAAACCTAGCTTGGGAACTTGGGAACCAAGAGACCCTAGTCTCTTTTGTCCCTACTCACTTGCTAGGTGGCTCGGGGCATGACACTTTTCACTGAAGCCCGAGTTTTCCCCCAGGCAAAATGAATAAGCTGGGGGTGGAAAAGGCCCTAAATTGATAGAACTTTACTTTCCCAGCTTATGCGGCTCTGCCACAGAGTGCACAGCAGCTCCTGAAACGTGGTTCAGCAGCACTGCTAGCAGCTTGGGCAAGAGTTAGCTGCAGCCAAGGGCTGGTCTGGGCCTCTCATGCGGGGCAGGGACAGCGGCGGGCTACAAGAAGGCCAGACCTGAGAAAGCAAGGGACCCACAGATCCCCACCAAGCCTGCTGCAGCTGCTTATGATAAAGGAAGGGCTATATTTTTCAGTGATTGGTTTTGGCCACCACATGGAAGTGGGTACCACTGGCAGGTGCTGCCTGGAGTGTTGCACATGGGTGCAGAGGAAACAAGACGGAAAGTGGGAGGGCCCTAGGCCTGGCCTTGACAACGGAACTCTACCCACTTCCAGGTTGGACGAGCTTGCAAAGGAGGGGTGGGTGGAAACCCCGGGGGTATAGTGGCTCAAGGGGCAAGAGGAGAGAGTGTCAGAAGGAGGAGGAATGCCACTGACAGGTGAAGCTAAATAAAAGCTGAAAGGCATCCCTTGGATTTTGTGACACAGAGGACACTGATGACCTCAGAGCTGCCTGGGTCAAGGGCAGGACACAGGTCAGACTGCAGTGGCACGAGGATTAGACTTCAGGCTCCCACCTCGGCCCCACACTGCAACCCTGGGCAGCCAAACACCGAGATTCTGAATGAACCAGTCTGGGGTACAGCCTGGCATCAGGGATTTGAAAAGTTCCACGTGGCTATAGCTGAGAGCCACCAATGTAGACAATCTGCAGAGCTGCTTTTCCCCAACTGTCCTCAAAAGGATCATGGAGGAAATGAGCTAAACATACAACTTTCTGTGCTTGCCTGAGTCTGATCTTGTAGGAATGGAACAGGGCCTAGGAATGTGTTTCTTGGGGTTTTTTGTTTGTGTTTGTTTTTGAAGACAGAGTCTTGCTCTGTTGCCCAGACTGGAGTGCAGTGGCACAATCTCAGCTCACTGCAACTTCCACCTCCCAGGTTCAAGTGATTCTCGTGCCTCAGCCTCCCAAGTAGCTGGGATTATAGGCATGTGCCACCATGCCCGGCTAATTTTCTGTATTTTTAGTAGAGATGGGGTTTTGCCATGTTGGCCAGGTTGGTTTTGAACTCCTGACCTCAGGTGATCCACCCACCTCGGGCTCCCAAAGTGCTGGGATTACAGGCATGAGCCACCGCACCCAGCTAGTAATTTGTATTTTTAACAAGCATTCGGGTGAAAGGGAGGCAGGAAACAGAGCTGCAGCTGAGACAGTTTTGCTGGGTTTTTGTGATTTGGAGAGATGTAAACATGCTACAGATAGGCAAGCCTAGGTAGAGATGCTGAGGGTGAAGAGATGGGAATGGGAAGGCCTAAGAAAGAGCAGAAGATTCCAGAGAGTGCATGGGGAGCAGACTCCAGAGCCCAGGGCCAGGGACTAGCCTTGGGAAAGGGGCCAGGAGGCGAGAAAGGGGGCATGGTAGATGCAGATGCGATGACAGTAACAGAGCAGGGGGAGCCCCTTTTACAGTGTCTGTCTTTTCCGTGAGGCAGAAGGTGGGCGGGACAGGGAGAAGACTAGAGCTATGGCCAGTGGGAAGTCTTGGGAATGGTGGCTCTGGAGAGTAGTGGGGACGAGACAGGTGATGCAGGGCAGGTGTGCTGGCAATGGCACGCCCGGTGAAGGCTGGTGACCACAATCGCCCTGCCTTCTCTGCAGGGGACATGCAGGCGCCGACCCACAGAGAAAGGTGAGCTCAATTGGGCCAGACTAGACGGCAAGAGGGAGAGTGAAACAACTGATTGTGAAATCTGAGCTGGTTAGGAAAAGTAAAGAAAGGCACTGATGACTGGGAGAACATAAGGGAGCAACAAAGTAGAGGACAAGTGAAGGGGAGTGGCTGATACAGCCAGCCAGCGGCCTCAGAGAGCTGCACAGAGCAGCACAGAGCAAGAGACAGAACCAGTGGAACCGCGCACCAGCCCTGAAGCTACTCACACTCCAGGAGCTCGGGTCTGGACTTGGCCAGGAAAGTCTCCAGCACCTTGGCCTTGAGAGATGCTGAGTTCAGATGCGAGCTGGTGGCTTTCGCTGCAGCTGGGAGAGGAAACAGAGAGCGATTTGCAGAACAAACTCCGAGTAGACAACCCAAAGCTCCTTGCCTGTGATAACTCACCCTCCGAGACAGCTTCTTTCAAATCCACTAACTGTTCCGGGGCTCCAAATGTGGGAAGCTTGCTGGGTAAGGCAAGGACAGAGGCTGGGGATAAGGAAAGAGAAACATGATACAGAGCAACGGGATGGCCTCTACTCCCTTCCACACGGATTAAGACCTGCTTCTACAAACACACGCCTGAACAGCAGGGCAACACAGGGGACACCAGACGAGGCTAAAGTTACCTTATTCATCTCACTTATGCTGTCCTCCCCTCCAGCCTCAGGCCTGTTGCCATTACAGAATGGACTCATATAGAACCCACCACAGAACCCTGATGAGCGAGGTCAACTCTCGCTACCAGCATTTAGTTCTGTGCTCGGGCAGTCTCAAGAAACAAACAGTTGCAGAAATGCATAACTTACGAGGTTTCTTGGATTTCTTTTCCTCTTCTGCAAAAGAAAGTTTTCAGAATTAAGATCTTTTAAGGCACAACACAATGACATTTTCAAAATAATAACATTCATGTGCATGAATTTGATCCAGACAAATAAAAGGATGTTTTAACTTGAAAAATAGAAGGAGTCAGCAGGCAAAATGAATCTATAGTGATAGAAACCAGCATGAGCGGTCATGGGGGCAGGGACCGACTAGTAAGGAGCATGAAGGAATTTCCTGGAGCAAGGGAAATCCTTTATCTTGATTTGGATAATAGGAACACATGTATGCATTTGTCAAAATAGATCTAACTGCACATTCAAGATTTACTGCAGGGAAAAAAGAGATTTACTGCAGGTAAATCATATTTCCATAAAGGAGAAAACACAAATAAAAACCAAATAGGGAATCAGGAAAAAAAAAAAAAAAAAAAAGCTTGCCAAGGGCTGACTCACGCCTGGAATCCCAGCACTTTGGGAGGCCGAGGTCCAGGGATCACTTGAGCTCAAGCATTAGAAACTAGCATGGGCAACATGGGGAAACCCCATTTCTACAAAAAAAAAAAAAAAAAAAAACTAGCCAGGCCTAGTGGCACGCACCTGTAGTCCCAGCTACTTGGGAGCTGAGGCAGGAGAACTGCTTGAGCCCAGGAGGATGAGGCTCCAGTGAGCTGTGTTCTTGCCACTGTACTCCGGCCTGGGCAAAAAAATGAGACCCTGTCTCAAAAAAAAAAAAAAAAAAAAACAAAAGAAAGAAAAAAAAAAGCTTGCCAAATCTTTTAAAAATATCTGGAGTGTCTACCAGCAGGAACTGAGTTTGGCTAAAATAGTCGTTCTCAAAATCTGGTGCCCAAGCCAGCTGCAGTGGCATCACCAGAGAACCCCTAAAAAATGCAAATTATTGGTCAGGCACTGTCGCTTACTCCCACAATCCCAGCAATTTGGGAGGCCGAGGTGGGAGGACTGCTTGAGGCCAGGAGTTCAAGATCAACCTGGACATTTCAATATCCCGTCTCTACAAAAAAAAAAAATTGTTTTATTTAGCCTGGCTTGGTGGCACATTCCTATAGTCCTAACTACTCAAGAGGCTAAGACAGGAGGATCACTTGAGCCCAGGAGTTTGAGGCTGCAATGAGTTCTGTTCGCACCATTGCACTCCAGCCTAGGCAAAAGAGCGAGACTCTGTCTCTTAAAAAGTAGTAAATGCAAATTCTTGGGCCCTAAGCCAGAGCCACTGAATCATAAAGGTTGGGGGGTGAGACCAGCAATCTGTGGCGTACAAGCCCTCCAGGTGAGTCCAAAGACCACTCAAGTGGCCTAGAAGATTCCAGGTTCCTTCTTTGCCACCTTCCACAACACTGGAACAAAAAAGGGTGTTTTTGAAATCATATCTCTGCCCACCTGCAGGACACCTGACATCACAGATAAGCCCCGCTCTCTCCTATTACCCTCTACCTCCCCACCAGACCTCTGTCACACCACGAAGCCCCCACTACTGCTTCCCCTACTTCAAAGGCACATACTCGCCATCGCTCACTCTCTGCCCCATTTCCTCACCTTCTGCCACTTTCCCACCTACTCCCTGTGGGCCAGCATCCTGGGAGGCCCAGGCTATGACATCAGTCTAGGGCACAGGCACCTCCCTCATCACCTACCCTTAGACATCTTTCTGCACTAGGACTAGTCCATCCCCCCCACCATTTCCCCATTTCAGCCTACAGGAGCCTGGATTCATTCCTGAACTTTATTCTCCAGGGTGTCATTCTGCTGTGACAGGAGGACCTCACCTCACCGGGGAACACACCTGCCTGCTGGCCAGCATCCCCAGCTCATTCATACCGAGGGAGGAGCTTTCAGAGGAAGGTGACTGAGGAAGAACACAGGCCAACAGTACTTTTCCACTTGCTCTTTCACTTCCCTTTTCACACAAAGTACCCTTTGAAGTTTTCCAGCCCAGCTAAGGGCTCGCTCCTCCATCTGCACCAGGCATGCCAGCCCTGACTCTGTTCCATTCTGGGACCGATACCACACTCTGCCCGCTACAGGAGACCTAAACACTAAGCACAAGCAACAACAACAAAAAAGAGCAAGCCCTGGCTCTCTCATCCCCCCAACACCAGCAGTGTGCAGCCAGCCCTCCTGGGTTCACACTGACTTTTCAGGGAAGCAATGACAGCTAACATTTCAGTGGCATATGGACATGTCAGCAGTATATGGGCATGTCAGCAGTATATGGGCATGTCAGCGGTATATGGACATCTCAGCGGTATATGGACATTTCAGCGATATATGGACATTTCAGTGGTATATGGACATCTCAGCGGTATATGGACATTTCAGTGGTATATGGACAGCTCAGCCGTATATGGACATGTCAGCGGTATATGGACATCTCAGTGGTATACGGCTCATAAAGAGCTTTCACAGCCAGTGTCCCCTCATCACTCACAATCATCCTGTGCTCTCGATATCACTGTTGTCCACATTTGCAGAACAGGATCACTCTTCTCCCCAACCCCCATGTCAATGGCAGGTGCCTGCCCAATGAGGGGGATAGTACCCCTAGGAGGGCAAAAATGGATCCTTAGGGGAGGGGGAGTAAAAAAAGATTACTCTTTTTATGTGTAAAAGCACAGAACATAAACAGTTATGCAGTAGATGGGAGGTATTAAAATTTCATGGGTTGTAATTAGGAAAAAAATTTTCTCAAATGGTTCAGGGGATGAAGCAGGAGGAGGGCAATAGTGAGAAACCAAAAAAAAAAGGTTGAGAAACATGGTAATAGCAGAAGCCCATTACAACCCAGAGACTGAACGCTGCTGAGATGCCAAGGAGGTTTAGCCTCCACCCCTCCTGGACCACCATCAGTCTCCACACCCAAGGCTCTGCCCAGGGACTTGGGTATAGTAAATATTTCTCAAAACAAGCCAGCTTCCAGCATCTTGCCGTTCCAGGCAGCCCAAAAATGCAATGCTGATGGACAGGGGAGCTTCTGCCACAGCCCTGCAACCCCCTGCAGTGGGGACTACCGCCAACTTCTTTCCCACTGAGGTCCAGGCTCCACCGTGACTTGGGATGGGCTGGAAGTGACTTGGCCATAGCCTGGGGAGGCCACAGCCAATGCTGTTGCCATGGAGACAGGGGTGGGGCTACTTACTGGAGACCTTCTTCGCAGGGCGTGTGGCTTTCTGTGTGGACGCTGGGTCATGCTCTCCAGGGTCACCTGTGTCACAGAAGAAGGGCCCAGTGTGTGTGGCTCCTCTGACTGACCTTAGAAGCCAGCTTTGCCATATTCCCTGGGCAGGCAGAGGGTTTACAGAGACAGCCATTTCCTCCAACCTTCCCCATCCCATCCTTTACAAGAGCTACAAACAAGGTGATCTAAGAACCAGTTTGGTGTGTTCCCTCTTTTCTCTGACTTAAAATGTAGCGAGGGTCAAGTCTTTTTTCCACCAGCACCCAGCTCTGTGGCCTCTGGACTTCTCTGAGCTTTAGTTTCTTCGAGCACACAATGGGGATGACTTCACCTTGCTCATGGTTGATGTGACTCCTGAATGAAATCAAGGTCGTGCAGCGGAGGCTGGGTCAACACTTATTCCTTTCCCACCGTTCTTTCTCTCCCCTCCTCCCACATACCAGCCACCTAGAGCTTTGCCCTCACACAGCACTTCCACAATGGGGCTGCACCGCCACCGATTTCAGAAGCCCTTCTGCAAGGACACTCGGCAGGCCAAGCTGAGATTCAAGTCCAATCCTGGGCTACACAACAGAGATTTACTATGGGCCAGGCTCTGTGCTAGACACTAGAGAAATAGCGTTGAAGAAAAATCAGACAGGCCAGGCACAGTGGCTCAAGCCTGTAATCCCAGTGCTTTGGGAGGCCAAGGCAGGAGGATCGCTTGAAGCCAGGAGCTCAAGATCAGTCTGGACAACTGAGCGCGACCCTGGCTCTACAAAAAAAAATGTTCAGGCTGGGCCCAGTGGCTCACGCCTGTAATCCCAGCACTTTGGGAGGCTGAGGCAGGCAGATTAGCTGAGGTCGAGAGTTCGAGACCAGCCTGACCAAAATAGTGAAACCATGTCTCTATTAAAAATATAAAAATTAGCCAGGTGTGGTGGCACATGCCTGTAATCCCAGCTACTCGGGAGGCTGAGGCACGAGAAATGCTTGAACCCAGGTGGCAGAGGTTGCAGTGAGCCGAGGTTGGGCCATTGCACTCCAGCCTGGGTGACAGAGTAAAATTCTGTCTCAAAAAAAAAAAAAAAGAAAAAAATTTTTTTTTAATTAGCCAGGCAAGATGTTGTGTATCTATAGTCCTAGCTAGTTGGGAGGCTGAGGCAGGAGGATCGCTTAAGTCCAGGAGTTTGAGGTTACAGTAAACTATAATCACGCCATTGCATTCCAGCCTGGGCGACAGAGCAAGATCCTGTCTCTAAATAAATAAATAAATAAATAAGCCACAGCCCCTGACCTCATAGAGATCACAACCTAATGGAGGAGATATATGGGGATCCCGAGGAAGAGTGCGATACTGCCCATGCAGGAGCCCCAGGAGGATGATAAGGACCCCGGGCCCAGTCTGAGGAGTGGGAGCAGTGGCAGGGGAGGCTGGCTATAAATGTAATGTTTTAGAGATCTTTGAAGGGTGAGAGGAGTTAATGAGTGAAGACGGTGGAGTTCAAGCCTTCTGGAGAGTGGGGAAGAGCAAACACAAAGGCACTGTGGCAGGAAGTTTTGCATATTTGAGGAACTGAATGCAGAGAGATGCACCAGAGGAGGGTGGAGAGAGACCTTGGGCACCTTGGGGCTGGAGAGAGAGCAACAGGGCCTGAGCTGTCTTCTAGACCAGGGTCAAGGGTTTGGTCTGCATTAGGGAGTAATGAGAAGCCTAGTGAGAGGGCAAAGCAGAATAGGTCCCAGGACATGAGCTCTGCAACATGAAAAGATCTCTCTGGCTGCCGCAGCAGATGCAGAGGGTTTAGGAAGCTGCCACAGCCATGGGGCGACAGGTGATGGCAATGGAGAACAGGCAAGCAGCACTAGGATCAGCAGACTGAGTCAGGAGATTGAAAGAAGTGAAATTTGGCAATGGATTGGATATGGGGTAATGAAAAGGGGGTGTCAGAGGAACTCTAGATTTCTCCCCCAAATGAGCCATTCCCCCACCAAATACAGTAACAAGCCCTAGCCCATTCAAAACCCATCCAAGTTGGCCTCAAGATCACAGGTCAAAAGAGCCTATCTGTTCAGAAAGTCCAAGCATGAACATCAAGTCCCCAAAAATGCTTTAGGAAAGATCCTACAATGTCAGGATGAAGCAGACTCCCCACCAGCCTCCAGACGGAGGGCGGATGTTTCAGGAGCCCTGAAACTCAGGCCCCAGTGCTCGGGATCATGCCCCAGTCTCCCATCCCAAAACATTGAGGGGACCCATTGGGTTACAGGGCTCCACAGGGGGCAGCACAGGGGGCTGCTAAGGTCACCTGAGCTGGGGGTGGGCTCCTGGAGCTGCCTGATGCACTGCTTCAGCTCGTTTTTGAGGTCTAAGGTGCTATGGTAGATGCCTTTTATCAGCTTCTGGTTCAGTTCCACCTCAGGGATGTAGACTGGCTTTGTTGAGATTCCTCGCAGTTTTGATGCTTTCTGAAACATGCCAGGGGGTTAGTGCAGGCAGCTCTGGTGAAACTGGGACCTGGGCTCAGTCTTCACCAACCGCAGGAAGCTCTCCCCTAGGCCCATGAGTGCTAAGTTCAATCAGCCTTCTCAAATTACAGGCCAGAGGTCACCAGGAGTTTAAATAACACTTGAAGACACAGTAATCTGGAGCTGGAAGGGACCCCAGAGGTCACTCATCTTACAGATGGGGAAACTGAGGTCTAGACATGGCCGGTAGCCTGCCAGGAACTCCACCAGCTAGGGGCACAGACATAGCTGGAACTGAGGTCTTTTGATCCCCCAGGACGACGTTCATTCCACTTTTCTAGTGAGGGTGGAAAAGCACAGGAAACTCGGGACCACGCCAATCCTAGGGGAACAGCTCTAATCACACATTCTGGTAACAGACAGGAACATCTCAAGGGATGTGGATTCCAGCCTGGGAATATCTTATGGGAAAGGAGAGTCTTCCTGGAAGTCCCAAACTTTGAGAAAAATGGGGTTGTACAGTATCAAGAGGCCTACATGTGCACTCAGATCCTTCGAGTACTCGGGACAGCCACTCCAATAGACAGGAATGAGCACTTGGGATGAAAATTAACGCCATCCAGACTAGGCATGCATCAGGCCTCAGTGCACAGAGAGAAGGTTCCCATTTACTTCTGCACTGTCTCCCCACCCCCTGATCTGAACAAGGAATCTAGGCCTTGCAGGGAGAGCTGCAGGTCACTCAACCAATGGGGCACACCACTATATGCCAAGCACTCTGCTATGTGCTGGTCAGATTTGCAGGAGGATGAATGGGGGTAATAAGAGATGGGCTCACAGTCAAAACAGCCAGGAAAAAATGCACGTCTGAAACAACACCACCCAATGCTACTGTAGAAGCAGTGCGGCATGCTTGCGAACACCGATACGGCATGACAATGGGATCCAAGGCCCTGGAAGGATACGACTCACTAGGTAAGAATGTCCGGCATGGCATCCCACCCACACCCACTGTGTCTGGGGAACAGTGAGTGCACAGGGCATGACCCAGGGGTGGGTGATAAGAGATGAGGCTGCTGGCACAGGCAGGGCCCAGTCACCCAGGACCCTGCAGGCCGTGCTAAGGGACATGAGGCCAGAAATAGCAGGGGGCCCATGCTTTAGAAAGATACTTTGATACAGTCTGGATGTTTGTCCCCTCCAAATCTCATGTTGGAATGTGATTCCCAATGTTGGAGATGGGGCAGGGTGGGAGGTGTTCGGGTCATGGGGGTGGATCCCCCATGCATGGCTTGGTGCCCTCCCCATGGTAACAGGTGAGTTCTTGCACAAACTAGTTGTTTAATGGAAGCTGGCACTTCCTCCTCTGTCTCTTGCTCCCTCTCTAACCCTGTGACATGCCTGCTCCCAGCTTCACCTTCTGCCATGAGTAAACGCTTCCTTCCTCACCAAAGGCCTCACTAAAAGCCAGACAGAAGCTGGTGCCATGCTTGTACAACCTGTAGAACTGTGAGCCAAATAAACCTCCTTTCTTTATAAATTACTCAGTCTGGTTGGGCACAGTGGCTCACACCTGTAATCTCAGCACTTTGGGAGGCCGAGGTGGGTGGATCACCTGAGGTCAGGAGTTCGAGACCAGCCTGGCCAACATGGTGAAACCCCATCTCTACTAAAAATACAAAATTAGCTGGGTGTGGTGGTGTGCACCTGTAATGCCAGCTACTCGGGAGGCTGAGGCAGGAGAATCACTTGAACCTGGGGGCACAGGTTTCAGTGAGCCAAGATCACGCCACTGCACTGCAGCCTGAGCGACAAGAGCAAAACTCCATCTCAAAATAAATAAATAACTCAGTCTTGGTACTCCTTTATAGCAATGCAAAAGGGACTACTAACACACACTTCCAGGGGCTGCTGGAGGAAGGATGGGAGGAAGAGGTGGAGTGTGTGTGGTAGGCAACATTCTAAGATGGCCCTCAAGCCCCCGACCCCAACTGATGTACATACCCTATACAATGCCCTCCCCTTGAGTATGGGCAGGACGGGGAATGAAATAGGATATCACTCGTGTGATTAGGTTATGTTATATGGCAAAGGGGGTGGAATATTGCAGGTGTAATTAGCATCTCAAATCAATTGATTTTGAGTTCATCAAAAGGGCAGTCATTTGGGGTGGACCTGACTCAATCAGGTAAAAGCCCTTACAAGAGGGATTGTACCTTTCTAGAGGAGAAATTCTCATGCTGGCCTTAAAGAAGTCAGCTATCAATCTGAGAGACCAGCAGGAAATTGGAGGGGGGCCTCAGTCCTACAACCATAAGGAACTAAATTCTGCCGACAACCACATGAGCTTGGAAGACAACCCTGAGCTCCAAAGGAAACAGCCTGGCCATCCCTCGCAGACTGTAGCCTGGTGAGACCCTATGCAGGCCACCCATAAAGCCATGTCCAGATTCCTGAGCCAGAGAAACTCTGAGAGAATAAATATACATTTTTTGAAGCCCCTACATTTGTAGTAAGTTGTTGCCCAGCTCAGAAAACTAATACAGCATGTGTCTCAGGGATGCTTCCAGTGACCTCTTCCAGTCCCCAGCTCCTTGAGGGCCTTATCATCAACAGCATGATCTCAGGCGAAAAAAAAGAAACAAAACCATTCAACAATGCCTCGTGGCGACCCACCTCCAGAAACTCGAACTCATCTCCCTCGGTCAGGCCCCGTTCAATCTCCTCCTTCAGGGTCTGGATCTCACTCTTCTTCTTGAGGAGAATCTGATAAATGGTGTCAAACTTGGTGTTGACCCTCTTCTCCTCTTCCTTTATCTTCCTTGTCGAGGTGGACTCTGAGGCGTCCAAGAGAGCCTTCATTTCCGTGTATTCTTGTCGTAGCTGCTCCACCTTTCTGTTTGCTGTCATCTGAGAGGGCCAAGGCAAGAGGACACTCGTCAAAGGGGCAAAAATGCTAAGGCTGCAGCCTCAAGCGCTGGTGAGATGTGGAGTTCCAGGAACTCTTACCTGTACTTTGTGGGAGAACAAACCACTTTGGAGAGCAACTTGGCAATATCTAATAAATTTGGAGGTGCTCATACGCTATGACTCAGCAACTCCAGTCCTAGTTATCTATGCTACAAAAAAATCGCAGCCACCTGCCCCTGAGACATGCATAAGAATGTTCACAGGCAGCATTGTCTGAAGTAGCAAAAACCTGGAATCAACCTGAACATCCATCAGAAGAAGACTTGATGCAAAGACTGGGAGCTATTCATAGGACAGAATATTAAACAGTTACGAAAATTAATAAACTGGAGCTATGCCTGGATAAATCTCCATGACAGAAAAACTTGCAGAAGAAGATCCACCATATGACGCTCTTTCAACAAAGCTTAGAAACAACCAGAATGGTTATATGCACAAAGAAATGTGTGGGAATGAATAAATAAATTCAGGAGAGTGGTTACTTCTGGAAGAGGGGAAGGGCGGTAGAATAAGGAAGAAACAGATGGGAGGGGCTGTATCGATGATATTTTATTTCTTAAGCTAAAGGTGATTCATGGGCAATTTTTTTTTTTTTTTTTTTTTTGAGATGGAGTCTCACTCTGTCGCCCGGGCTGGAGTGCAGTGGCACAATCTCAGCTCACTGCAACTTCCACCTCCCAGGTTCAAGTGATTCTCGTGCCTCAGCCTCCCAAGTAGCTGGGATTATAGGCATGTGCCACCATGCCCGGCTAATTTTCTGTATTTTTAGTAGAGATGGGGTTTTGCCATGTTGGCCAGGTTGGTTTTGAACTCCTGACCTCAGGTGATCCACCCACCTCGGGCTCCCAAAGTGCTGGGATTACAGGCATGAGCCACCGCACCCAGCTAGTAATTTGTATTTTTAACAAGCATTCGGGTGAAAGGGAGGCAGGAAACAGAGCTGCAGCTGAGACAGTTTTGCTGGGTTTTTGTGATTTGGAGAGATGTAAACATGCTACAGATAGGCAAGCCTAGGTAGAGATGCTGAGGGTGAAGAGATGGGAATGGGAAGGCCTAAGAAAGAGCAGAAGATTCCAGAGAGTGCATGGGGAGCAGACTCCAGAGCCCAGGGCCAGGGACTAGCCTTGGGAAAGGGGCCAGGAGGCGAGAAAGGGGGCATGGTAGATGCAGATGCGATGACAGTAACAGAGCAGGGGGAGCCCCTTTTACAGTGTCTGTCTTTTCCGTGAGGCAGAAGGTGGGCGGGACAGGGAGAAGACTAGAGCTATGGCCAGTGGGAAGTCTTGGGAATGGTGGCTCTGGAGAGTAGTGGGGACGAGACAGGTGATGCAGGGCAGGTGTGCTGGCAATGGCACGCCCGGTGAAGGCTGGTGACCACAATCGCCCTGCCTTCTCTGCAGGGGACATGCAGGCGCCGACCCACAGAGAAAGGTGAGCTCAATTGGGCCAGACTAGACGGCAAGAGGGAGAGTGAAACAACTGATTGTGAAATCTGAGCTGGTTAGGAAAAGTAAAGAAAGGCACTGATGACTGGGAGAACATAAGGGAGCAACAAAGTAGAGGACAAGTGAAGGGGAGTGGCTGATACAGCCAGCCAGCGGCCTCAGAGAGCTGCACAGAGCAGCACAGAGCAAGAGACAGAACCAGTGGAACCGCGCACCAGCCCTGAAGCTACTCACACTCCAGGAGCTCGGGTCTGGACTTGGCCAGGAAAGTCTCCAGCACCTTGGCCTTGAGAGATGCTGAGTTCAGATGCGAGCTGGTGGCTTTCGCTGCAGCTGGGAGAGGAAACAGAGAGCGATTTGCAGAACAAACTCCGAGTAGACAACCCAAAGCTCCTTGCCTGTGATAACTCACCCTCCGAGACAGCTTCTTTCAAATCCACTAACTGTTCCGGGGCTCCAAATGTGGGAAGCTTGCTGGGTAAGGCAAGGACAGAGGCTGGGGATAAGGAAAGAGAAACATGATACAGAGCAACGGGATGGCCTCTACTCCCTTCCACACGGATTAAGACCTGCTTCTACAAACACACGCCTGAACAGCAGGGCAACACAGGGGACACCAGACGAGGCTAAAGTTACCTTATTCATCTCACTTATGCTGTCCTCCCCTCCAGCCTCAGGCCTGTTGCCATTACAGAATGGACTCATATAGAACCCACCACAGAACCCTGATGAGCGAGGTCAACTCTCGCTACCAGCATTTAGTTCTGTGCTCGGGCAGTCTCAAGAAACAAACAGTTGCAGAAATGCATAACTTACGAGGTTTCTTGGATTTCTTTTCCTCTTCTGCAAAAGAAAGTTTTCAGAATTAAGATCTTTTAAGGCACAACACAATGACATTTTCAAAATAATAACATTCATGTGCATGAATTTGATCCAGACAAATAAAAGGATGTTTTAACTTGAAAAATAGAAGGAGTCAGCAGGCAAAATGAATCTATAGTGATAGAAACCAGCATGAGCGGTCATGGGGGCAGGGACCGACTAGTAAGGAGCATGAAGGAATTTCCTGGAGCAAGGGAAATCCTTTATCTTGATTTGGATAATAGGAACACATGTATGCATTTGTCAAAATAGATCTAACTGCACATTCAAGATTTACTGCAGGGAAAAAAGAGATTTACTGCAGGTAAATCATATTTCCATAAAGGAGAAAACACAAATAAAAACCAAATAGGGAATCAGGAAAAAAAAAAAAAAAAAAAAGCTTGCCAAGGGCTGACTCACGCCTGGAATCCCAGCACTTTGGGAGGCCGAGGTCCAGGGATCACTTGAGCTCAAGCATTAGAAACTAGCATGGGCAACATGGGGAAACCCCATTTCTA
>NW_012117043.1:7086745-7105749 GCF_000951035.1 Colobus angolensis palliatus | reverse complement strand
ATAAAATAAAATAATAAAATAAAATAAATAAAATAAAATAAAATGAAATAAATAAAAAAATGAAACAAACAAAACAAAATAAAAAGTCAGGATGCAGCTCTGCAAAAGTTCTAGAGAATATCATGCTCTAGAACTGCACTTTCCAATAACATAGCCACTTGCTACATGTGGCTACTAAACACGTGAGACTTGCCATGAGTGTAAAATACATACTGGCTTTCAAGGGTTTCATACCAAAAAAAGGAATGTAAAATACCTTAAAACTTTTAAATTGATGATATGATGAAAGAATAATACTTAAGATATACCAAATTAAATACACTGCAATATTAAAATTAATCTCAGTCAGGTGCAGTGATTCATGCTCATAATCCCAGCACCTTGGGAGACCAAGGCAGGAGGATCGCTTGAGGCCAGGAGTTCAAGACCAGCCTGGGCAACAC
This sequence comes from Colobus angolensis palliatus, assembly GCF_000951035.1. Taxonomy (NCBI): domain Eukaryota; kingdom Metazoa; phylum Chordata; class Mammalia; order Primates; family Cercopithecidae; genus Colobus; species Colobus angolensis. Next base: position 7,105,306 of record NW_012117043.1, on the reverse strand, counting down.
AGAGAGACCCTTTCTCTACAAAAATAAAAAAAAATTAGATGGACTGTATTCCTAGATAGTGGGGGGTGAAGGGGGTAGGCTGAATCAGGAGGATTACTTGAGCCCAGGAGTTCAAAGCTGCAGTGAGCTATGATTGCTCCACTACACTCCAGCCTGGGTGACAGGGTGACAGAGTGAGAACTGTCTCTAAAAAAGATAGATAAATAAAATAAATCTCATGTACTATTCAAATTAACTTAAAATTACATCTGCACTCCTACTATATTTCTGCTGGACAGCACTGCTTTAGCAGCTGCAATTTTGTTTCACATCTTGGGTAGCCTCAATAGCTGCTATGGTTTGAATGTCTCCTGCAAAGCTCATGCTGAGACTAAATTGCCATTGAGGTGATTAGATTGCGAGGGCTTTGCCCTCATGAATGGATTCATGTCCTTAGCACAGGGTTTGACCTCCTTTTTCCTGTCCCGCTCTCCTGCCTTCCATCCTTCTGCCATGGATGATCCTCACCAGATGCCGGAAGCATGCTCTTGGACCTCTCAGCCTCTAGAACTTTGAGCCAAATAAACTTCTCTTCTTTGCAAATACCCAGTCTGTGGTACTCTGTTATAGTAGCAGAAAATGGACTAAGACAATAGCTCAGAATCAAACATAACAAAGAGAAAAACACACAAGAAGGACAGTAGACTGGAAGAGAGGAATTCAAGTATTTCTTCGCCAATTTTTTTTTTTTTGAGATGAAGTTTCGCTCTTGTCACCCAGGCTGGAGTGCAATGACATGACCTCAGCTCACTGCAACCTCTGCCTCCCAGGTTCAAGTGATTCTCCTGCTTCGCCTTCCCGAGTAGCTGGAACTATAGGGATGCACCACCATACCCGGCTAATTTTTTGTATTTTTAGTAGAGATGGGGTTTCACCATGTTGGCCAGGCTGGTCTTGAACTCCTGACCTCAGATGATCCACCCGCCTTGGCCTCCCAAAGTGCTGGGATTACAGGCGTGAGCTCAGCCTTGTCTGCCAATCTTTTACTGTGCGACTTCTAATGTGACTACAAGTGTCCCCCAGTGTTCATTTTCCCTTTTTTCCTTTTGGTAAGAGAACAGCCCTGGAGTTTCATCTGAGCATGTGGCTACTCAGACTACATTTCCCAGCCTCCCTCCCCTGCAGCTAGTCTAGGTGATGTGACAAAACTCCTTCCAATGACCCATGCCCAGGAATGATATGTGCAACACTGTATCACTTGTGTAAAGGAAAGGAAAATTGCTTGTTTTTTTTTTTTTTGCTGGAGTGCAGTGGCCGGATCTCAGCTCACTGCAAGCTCCGCCTCCCGGATTTGCGCCATTCTCCTGCCTCAGCCTCCCGAGTAGCTGGGACTACAGGCGCCCGCCACCTCGCCCGGCTAGTTTTTGTATTTTTAGTAGAGACGAGGTTTCACCGTGTTAGCCAGGATGGTCTCGATCTCCTGACCTCGTGATCCACCTGTCTTGGCCTCCCAAAGTGCTGGGATTACAGGCTTGAGCTGCCGCGCCCGGCCGAAAATTGCTTGTTGTCCTCCACTTCCTCTTTGTCCCTTTTCTCACAGGCTAGAACAAAGATGTAATGGTAACTCAGCTTCAGCCAAAGAGGTTGGGACAATATCTTGTAGAATAGTAGGGTAATAAGAAGGGAGAACCCTTAATCCCTGAATGATCACATGAACCCTTAGTCTGGGTTACTCATGTGTGGGTCTGGACTGTCAGTTGGCAAAATAAACTTCGATCATATTTAAGCCTCTGAATTTTGGTGTATCTTTGTTACAGCAGTATAGCCTACCCTCTGACAAATACAGGTACTTTCACGTGCATTCTTTCATTTGTCTCACAATCATCTTCAGAAAGTTGTGATTCCACTGTGCAAATTGGGAAACGAAGGTTCGAAGATCTGTCAACATGACCAAAGCGACATAAGCTAGTGTGTGACAGAGCTGGTATTCTAACCTAGATCTCATCTAATTAAACCATAACGGCTGCAATAAAACTGGGTGCTGCAGCTCTGAAAAGGGGTAAAAATCTGATCTTTCCATTTAAAAGCAATTTAAACGTATTGAAAATCTGAAAAACAGGGGGAACAAAACCATTCCTAATTTACCACTCCAACACTTCCACTATGATCCTTCTATAATATTCCCTTTCAGTTTCTTTCCATGCTGTCCGTAATGGGTTGAATGCTGGGCTCCCAAAAGACATGTCCATATACCAGAACCTGTGACTGTAATCTTACTGAGGAAAGAGGTCTTTGCAGATGCAATTAAAGATCTTGAGATTCGATCATCCTAGATTACCCAGGTGCTCCCTAAATCCAGTGACAAGGGTCCTTATTGGAGATGGAAGACACTAAGGGAAGAAGAGACAGATATGTGAAGACAGAGGCAGAGATTGGAGAGATGCAGTCAGAAGCCAAGGAATGCCTGAACCACCAGAAGCTGTAAGAAGCAAGGAAGGGTTCTCCCCTAGAGACTTCAGGAGTGTGGCCATGCCAACATCTTGATTTTGGACTTCTGGCCTCCAGAGCTCTGCCAGAATACATTTCTGTTGTTGTAAGCCACCAAGTTTGTGGCAATTTGTTACAGTAGCCCTACAAAACTAATACACTTCCTTTTTGTAAATAAATGCAACCCTAGGAGGTATATACTTTTGCTTCCTCTTTTTCTCCCACTTTATATCATAATCATTTTTTTGAATTACTACTTTTTAACCCTAATTTATAATGATTTCCCCCACAGTTGGGCTTACAGGTAATTTTCAGTTCGGGTTTGCACAGGATCTCTCTGGGACACACAGCTGTCTGCATGCTTTGCAAAGTTCATGTTTCATCCTGACACTGGGAGTGCACCCAACACCAGCCTTGTCATGGTCAGAGTCATGCCTGTCCTGCCTGAAAGGTGAGGGAAGCCACAGGGCAGGGCTGGCCTCGGAGAGCCCTGCCACTCACCCGCACATCCTGCTGCCTGTTTCTCACATCATCCAGCGCTCTCGACGCCCCGTTGATCTGACTGTACATGACAGTTAGTTTGTGCCTCAGGGTGGCCTGCAGGGAAAACAAATGAGGGTGAGAATGCACCTCTTCAGCCCAGCCCCACCAGAAGCCATCCCTGGATCTATCCCACAGGATAGATTCCTTCCTCTTCCACGCCACCCAAGTCTTACCACCCCAAGTTCTGTCACCCGAGCCTTGCCTGCTTGGAGCTTTTTGAAGTATTCTAATACTTACTACCTCCCTTCATCCTTCTCAGAGGACAGTACAGACCAGGGTTCCAGTCCCAATTCCCAGCTGTGCAACTGTGTCCTTCACCTCAGTTTTCTTGGACACAAAATAGATGCAACTGTCCCCGGCTCACAGGGATATTGGGAGGATTAATTGAAACAATGTAAGTACTCAGCCTAGTGCCTGGATCTTAGGAAAAACATACTACATGTCAGCTTATATTATTATGAGTTTCTTCTCTAATTACCCATTTTACAGCCAGTGAAACTCAGGCAAGGAAGACAGCAAGGTGGCCAGGCTCACACGGGAATAGAACAAGCTGGGACAGCTGCTTCAGTAATGGCAGGTGGGGCCACTCAGACCAGTCCTCCCACTGCAAACAACCAGGAAAGCAGTCCAAATAACGGGGCATGGGGGAGATCTGCTAAAAGATGCTGGAGAGCCAATCAAGCAGAGGATTAAGAAGTCAGGGTCCAGGAGAAGGGGGAAGGGGGCCCAGAGAGATAAGCCTGATATCAAGGATGTTCACTCCAGAGGCATCTGCCAATCCCAGAACAAAGCTGGGAGCCTTTGTCAGCTTCACAGGGCAGGGAGACAGAAATCAGAGTCCAAGACTCACTGTAGACTGGGACCACCAAGGGCTGGGAAGATGAATCAGCCAGCCAGGCGCAGTGGCTCATGACTGTAATCCTAGCACTTTAGGAGGCCCAGGCAAGTGGATCATTTGCGCTCAAGAGTTCGAGACCAGCTTGGGCAACATGGCAAAACCCTGTCTGTACTAAAAATACAAAAATTAGCCAGGCATGGTGGTGCACACCTGTAGTCCCAGCTACTTAGGGGGCTGAGGCAGGAGGATCGCTTGAATCCGGAAGGTTAAGGCTGCATTGAGTCGAGATGGCATCACTGCACTCCAGCCTAGGTGACAAAGTGAGACCCTATCTCAAAAAAAAAAAAAAAAAAGATGAAGCAGCTCACAGGGGCTGAAGCCCAGCCACAAATCTGCTCAATCCTAGCCACCTCCAGAAACAAAGGCAAACTGTATATGAAGGAAGCTAATATACTCATCTGATTTCTATTAATTTTCATAACCAATATCTGAGTCTCCTACCTCTTTGCTCAGATGAAATAATGGGGCACAGAAACAGGAAGGCAAATCACCACCGCTGTAACAAGAGCAGCTAGTATTTATTGTGCACTTACTGTATGCCAGGCACTGTTCTAGTGCTTTTCCTGTATTAACTTACTTAAAGCTAAGAACAACACTATGAGGTAGGAATTACCCAGCCTTTACAGACAAAGACACTGAGGCATGGAACAATTAAGTGACTTGCCCCAGCTACACTACTAGTAACTGGCACAGCTAAGATCCCAATATTAAAATCATAGACATATGTCCAAAAAGAGCATGCTGGAGATTTCCAGAAAAAAACCATTTCCTTCCCGAAACTAGCAGACTCAACATACTCTGGCCCTCTCTTCCACTTTTCCAGACTCTTCAACTCCACCCAGGATATTCTGGGCGGAACCTGATTTTGAATCTGGATTTGAACAACCCAATGACAGTCACATGTAGGGGTTGGAGGCAGGGACCAAGGCCACACTAACTCAATCCGAAAAGCCCAAGCTGCTCATGATGTTTCAAACTTGACCTCTGTGACACTGCCCTTCGACCTGGCCTCTAACAGTGGCCAAGATAAGGTGTGGGCCAAAGACCAGGCCTACATACATCCGGCCTTGCTGGCCTCCGAGCAGGAAGAGACCTCATAACACCCCAAGGCTGCCAACTGCTTCATTTTCTAGAGCTGCTCATAGCACTACACCCCGAGCCCTGTATTTTGAAAGATTTGATGCGCCATTGATCAAACATATGCAGTAGTACCCTCATCATGAATGGTGCCCACATGACTCCAGACCAAAGGAAAGTGACCCAAAAACTTTGGTAGCAGCAATAATCCCCTAATCAAAGATAAAGGACTTTTTGAAATTCTGAGGATCCCTTCACAGACTGGAGACTTGGGTCTTCCACATGGGAGGCACCAGAGTCTCAAGTCCGCTCATACCAGTGGCCAAGACAACCCAACCCCCAAGGCCAAGGGCATTGCCCAGCTGAGACTGGCCCTGCCAACAGTGATGGGCAGCAGTAGCAGGGCTCAAAAAGCAGACCTGTTATAGGACTCAGCAAGTCAGGACAGCAGGGCAGGCGTTGGCAGAGGAAGGCCTGTTGTTAGGAATAAACAGCAGAGTTTAGGCCAGGCTCCTGGCTCACGCCTGTAATCCCAGCATTTTGGGAGGCTGAGGTGGGAGGATCCCTTGAGGTTGGGAGTTCAAGACCGGCCTGGACAACATAGTGAGATCCCGTCTCTACAAAAAATGTTTTAAAATATTAGCTGGGTGTGGTGGCACGCGCTTGTAGTCCTAGCTACTCGGGAGGCTGAGGCAGGAGGATCACCTGAGTCCAGGGTTTAACATTATAGTGACCTATGATCACGCCACTGTACTCCAGCCTGGGTGACAGAGTGAAAACCTGTCTCTAAAAGAAAAAATTAAAAAATGTATATATATGGGCTGAGCATGGTGGCTCATGCTTATAATCCCAGCACTTTGGGAGGCCAGGGCGGGTGGATCACAAGGTCAGGACTTTGAGACCAGCCTGGCCAATATGGTGAAACCCAGTCTCTACTAAAAATACAAAAATTAGCTGGGCATGGTGGCACACGCCTGTAGTCTCAGCTACTCAGGAGGTTGAGGCAGGAGAATTGCTTGAACCCGGGAGGCAGAGGTCGCAGTGAGCTGAGACTGCACCACTGCACTCCAGCCTGGCAACAGAGCAAGACTCCGTCTCAAAAAAAAAATCTGATTTTACAGCCAGGCCTGGTGGTAGCACACCTGTAGTCCCAGCTACTCGGGAGGCTAAGATGGGAGGAGCACTGAGGCCAGGAGTTCAAGACCAGCCTAGGAAACATGGTGAGATCCTGTCTTTACACAAGAATTTTTTAAAACTTAGCCAGGTGTGGTGCCTCACATTGTGGTACTACCTACTCAGGAGGCTGAGGCAAGAGGATTACCTGAGCCCAGGAGTTTGAGATTACAGTGAGCTATGATCACCCCACTGTACTCCAGCCTGGGTGACAGAGTAAGATCCTGTCTCTAAAAGAAAGAAAAAAAAAAAAAGCCAAGTTTATAGCCAGGCATGGTGGCACACCTGTAGTCCCAGCTACTCAGGAGGCTGAGATGGGAGGATCCCTTGAGGCCGAAAGTTCAAGAACAGCCTAGGCAACACAGCAAGACCCTGTCTCTAAAAGGGGGGAAAAAAAAGCCAAGCTTATATGCTACACAAAGCTGGATGCAGACCCCCCACTCTGACCTTGCTCAGGCTACTGTCTCCTTTGACAACACGAAGACGGGTCTTGTTCTCCCTGAAGGTGCTGTGAGAATGAAATGACATCAGGCCATGCTTTGGATCTTAGGCTGATGTAACAAAAGATGGTTTGATTTCAGCCTCTGCTTTGAGTCCACAAGGGAAAAGTATGATCTCCAGACAAGCTAAAGACATTGCAGACCTGAAAGGCCCTTAGGAACCCACCTAGTCCCACAGCTTCACTATACTGGTTAGGACCCAGGTCCAGGGGCCAAACCCTGTGCTCAAAGTCACACGGCCAGGACAGAGGACCCTATGGTGCAAGAGTGTTGGCTCTCCCTGTGGTTCTGATCCAGTGATTACTGGGAGGCTCCCTACCCTCCCTCTTAGGCCTCGAATAACAACCCTGCCTGATCACACGAACTCTCCCGCCCACCAAAGGCTTTTGCTTACATGACCTCAAGCTTCCTGGACTGTTTGGTGCCCCAGACTCTGCGGACCTGGATATGAGGCTGGTCCATGGGGAGAAATGCAAACTATGAAATCGAACCAACCTGGGTCGCAATGCCTGCATGGCCATTTACTGCATTAGGTCAGGCTAAGTTCATTTCTCTGGACCTCAGTATCCTCAACAGTAAAATGAAACTAAATCATATCCACCTCCTGGGTGCCACCAGGACTTCGTGAGGGAACAGAGGTTACCTCCAAGGTCCACAGTTGACATTCAAAACCCTCTACTAAACACCATCAGATGGTGGGGCGCAGTGGCTCACGCCTTTAATCCTAGCGCTTTAGGAGGTAGAGGTGGGCAGATCGCTTGAGCTCAGGAATTTGAGACCAGCCTGGGCAACATGGCGAAACCTCATCTCTACAAAAACGTAAAAAAATTAGCGACCCTGTGGTCCCAGCTACTCTTGAGGCTAAGGTAGGAGGATCCCTTAAGTCCGGGAAGTCAAGGCTGCAGTGCGCTGTGATTCTGCCACTGCACTCCAGCTTGGGTGAGAGGGATGAGACCCTGTCTCAAAAAAATAAAAATAAACACCATCAGACAAAGACAGGCTTATGGCAAGCAACCTAACCTGTCTTCATGGATGATGGCAGAGGACTATATAATCTCCCAGCCCCTTTCTAGTCTGACACTGGAGATGCCCCGGTCTCGAATTCAGGCCCATCTCCCCCAGGGCGTCCAGAGTGTGGCAGAGAGGCCCCCGGTGGCCCCTCTGCATCACCTAGTAGGCCCAGGCTGCCCTCTGCGCCCTCCCGGGCCGTTCCTTACCTCCAGGTTGGCGCTGGCCTGGCTCAGGGACGCGGGAGAGCAGGACTTATGCTCCACCAGGCAGATGTGGCAGATGCACTCGCCGTGCTCGGGGCAGAAAAATTCCCGCAGCCGGTTGTGCTGGGAACATTTGCGGCGCAACAGGTCGCGAACGGGAGACTGCAGCGGGTGGTCCTGGAAGGCGGGGCTGTCGAAGTGCGGCTGCAGGTGCTCCTGACAGAAGGAGGCCATGCACACCAAGCATGTCTTCACGGCGGCCTCCTTCAGGCAGTGGTCGCAAGCCACCTGGGCACCCAGGCTGGGTGCAGAGGCGCGGGCGGGCGGCGTCCAGCCGTCGGCGGGTGGCTCCCGGGCCAGCTCGGCCTGCAGGAACTGCTCCACCACGTTGCACAGCACAGTGTTCTTGTGCAGCTGTGGTCGCGCCTGGTAAACGGCGCGGCACTGCGGGCACAAGTATGGGGCGCCCTGGACGGCCCACGTCTCGTTCAGGCACGACCCGCAGAAGTTGTGGCCGCACGGAGTGGTGACCGGCTCCTTGAAGGGCTCCAGGCAGATGGAGCACGACAGCTCCTCGGCCAGGGGGCACAGCTGTGCCATGGTGCTCCCAGGGGTCGGGACGCGACTACTGCAACCGCGCTCCGAGGCTGCCGAGGAAACGAAACCTAGCCCGGGAAGGGCAGTCCCTGCAGCCGTCAGGAAGTCACGTGGGGCGCGGAGGGGCGGGCGCGGAGGACTGGGCGGGCCTCGCGAGGTACCCTCGGGAGCCTGCGGGCACTGAAGTGCCAGTCGCCCACGAACTGGCGCAGGTCGGCCGCGCTGCGAGCCTCGAGAGCTCCCGCGGGCTGGGCGCGGGACGCCGGGCTCGGCCTTAGCCCCTGGCCGACCCTTAGAGCACCCTCGCGACCACCTGGAGGCTTCTGGGGGCCACTCTGCGGATGAGGAAGCTGACGACTGGGTGCAGAACCCCGGACCCCCAGATTCAGAGCCCAGGTCCAGTCGCGCTTCCGCGCAAACTTGCGCCCGGAGCAAGTCCCCTCCTTCCCAGCACTCATCTGAGACCAGAGGTGTTCCCATCGCTATGGGGCAAGCTTTTAAAAAAGCAAAAAAAAAAAAAAAAAAGGAAACCTGTAGGAACTGTTAAACCACAATGCTTTTTTTCTTCTTCTTTTTTTAATCCTTCCTCTTTCCTCGTCCCGGACTGGGACATGCGAACATACAGTCCCTGAAGACTGGAGCCCATAGTCACACACTCACATTTAAACCTGGTGATTTATTTCCATTCTACTGATACCTCATGCTTTTATAAAAATTCCCATTTCTACTTTCCTGGGATTTGGAGTTACCCAGTTTAACAAAGGCCTTCTCTCTCCTTCTCTCTGTCTCTCTGTCTCTCTCTCTCTCTCTCTCTCTCTCTCTCTCTCTCTCTCTCTCTCTCTCACGCACACACACACACACACACACACACAATATTGGAACTTAAATATTTTTCTCAAAGTTACTGATTTAAAGTTACTTCCTTTAATATTTTCTTTTGCTCTGTTTTCCCTCCTCTGGCTTGACTGCAGGACGTATGGGTGGACTGGAGAGTAGAAGTGTTCAAAAGAGGTGGGGATTGGCCGGGCGCGGTGGCTCACGCCTGTAATCCCAGCACTTTGGGAGGCCGAGGCGGGTGGATCACGAGGTCAAGAGATCGAGACCATGCTGGCAAAAACTGTGAAACCCCGTCTCTACTAAAAATACAAAAAAATTAGCCAGGCGTGGTGGCGGGTGCCTGTAGTCCCAGCTACAGAGGAGGCTGAAGCAGGAGAATGCAATGGGATGGAGCGTGCGGTGAGTGGAGATGGTGCCACTGCACTCCATCCAGCCTGGGCAACAGAGCGAGTCTTGTCTCAAAAAAAAAAAAAGGCCGGGGGTGGGGGGTGGCTGGTGGCAAAGAGAAAGATGGTGTTTTGGAAGGAATTAGTTGGAGTTTGCTTTGGGGAGAGAGTGGGTAGCAAAATGAGGAAAAGGTAAATGTCTTAGTTTACCTTGTAATAGCTACTCTTTATGGGGTACCTACTGTGTGCCAGATAAGTCACATGGTTATCTCTTACAGTCCTTATAAACCCTGCAAGACAGCCAGTCCATTTTAGGGATGAGAGTCTCAATTTATACAAAACAGGACTGGGATTGTAGCTCAGAACCGCTGACCTCCAAATTGTCACTCACTCCTGATTCCCCTAATTCTTGCTCTGCAGGCTCCTTTTCCCCTAAAACCTTTTACCATTTACCTTTTATTTATTCTTTTTCCTTTCTTTCTTTCTTTCTTTCTTTCTTTCTTTCTTTCTTTCTTTCTTTCTTTCTTTCTTTCTTTCTTTCTTTTCTTTCTTTCTCTTTTCTTTCTTTCTTTCTTTCTTTCTTTCTTTTCTTTTTCTCTTTCTTTATTTCTTTCTTTTAGACAAGGTTTTGCTCTGTTGGCTAGGGTGTGGCACTATCATAGCTCATTGCAGCCTCCACCTCCTGGGATCAAGCAATCCTCCCACTTCAGCCTCCCAAGTAGCTGGGAATACAGGCACGTGCCACCACACACAGCTAATTTTTAAAACTTTTTTTGTAGAGACAAGGTCTCTCTATGTTGCCTGGGCTCATTTTGAACTTCTGACCTCAAGCAACCCTCCCACCTCAGCCTCCCAAAGTGCCAAAATTACAGGCGTGAGCCACCATGCGCCTCTCCCACGTCTTGTTTGCACAGAGAGGAGGAATACAGAAGAATGAGGGGAATCGGAAATGAAAACTATGCATAGTATCTCATTTCATCAAAAAAAAGTGTCACAGATGAGGAAACTGAGGCTTAGAGAAACTAAATAACTTGTCTAAGAGTGGACATTGGCACATAGCCCATCTGCTTTCCGAAGCCAAGAGTTTCCTACCATAAAATGCTGCCTCCCAAGGGAGGAGTGGAGCAGTTTCCAGGAAACACTGTGAAATCCCCTCTGACCTATTTATCATGGGTGAGGTGGCCTGGTGATTCATGCCAGAATGTGGAATTCACTTTCCAGGCTGATTGGTTTAGAAGGGCTTGTTAGACCAATGAGGATGAATAGGAGGGCCATACTTTATCAAATTCCAAGCAGTAGATATTTACTAAGACCTACTGTGCAACAGGCATGCAACAGACTGAGTGCTAAATGAGTAAGATGTGAGTCAAACATGGGTCTGCCTTCTAAAACAGGAAGAAGACAACAACATAAAGCAGTAAAGAGGAATATGGGGAGAAGTCAGGTCCTGCTAGGGGTATGGATTCCTCATCTGGACAGTAAGAATCCCAATATACCTTCTTCATGGGACGTTGTGGAATAAAAATAAAACACATGAGTCAGCCACAGTGGCTTACATCTGTAATTCCAGCACTTTGGGAGGATGAGGTAGGTGCATCACTTGAGGTCAGGAGTTCGAGATCAGCCTGGTCAACATGGTGAAAACTCCATCTCTACTAAAAATACAAAAATTAGCCAGGCATGGCAGCGGGTGCCTGTAGTCCCAGCTACTTGGGAGGCTGAGGCAGGAAAGCAGGAGAATCACTTGAATGCAGGAGGCGGAGGTTCTAGTGAGCAGAGATCGTGGTACTGCACTCCAGCCTGAGCAACAGAGTCAGACTCCACCAAAAAACAGAAAAAGAGAGAGAGAGAAAAGGAAAAACACGTAAATTACAGCAATTTTATTTTATTTTATTTTATTTTATTTTGAGATGGAGTCTCGCTCTATCTTGCCCAGGCTGGAGTGCAGTGGTGCCATCTCAGCTCACTGCAACCTCCACCTCCTGGGTTCAAGCGATTCTCCTGCCTCAGCATCCCAAGTAGCTGGGATTACAGGCACGTACCACCATGCCAAGCTAATTTTTATATTTTTAGTAGAGATGGGGTTTCATCATGTTGGCCAGGCTGATCTTGAACTCCTGACCTCAGGACCCACCCACCTTGTCCTCCCAAAGTGCTGGGATTACAGGCTTGAGCCACCGTGCCTGGCCTTGTTTCTTTTGTGTTTTTTGTTTTGTTTTGTTTTGTTTAAGCACAAGTAAATTATGTAATGTAGGCAGGATTGGGGCATGATGAATGTTATCCTTAAGTGGGTTTTGGAGGTCCAGGGTCTGTCCCCAGGGCTGGAGGGTGTGTTTATCATCAGTAACCACGTAGAACAGTTGTCAAGTCAAATATAACCCAGCTAGTTAAAAGGGAACTATATGGCCTAATCCAGCAGATGGCTGGCTATCTTAATTAGATTCTCACTCTGCATCTGTAGGCTGGGAAAATTAGGTGGAGTAATAAACTTTTTTTCTGCAAATACAATCTGCCAATTATTTCTACCAATGGCAATTCACAGAATTTAAGGTAAGATTGTGAGTGTGGTTGTAACACCCAGTGCTCCAGTCCTCAACCCTTTATGAAGGACATCTGTTCTTTTTCTCACTTGAAAGATGACCAGAGAAGTCTAAATCACCTATGATCACACAAACGGCTAGAGACAAAGTCCTAGGATCATCATTCCTGAGATATGGAAAAGACTATGGTGTCCATGCCCCCACATGATGAAATTTTAAAACAAGCAAACAAACAAATAAAAATATATTCTTAACCATAAAATAAGTGTAAAGAGTTCTAACAAAGTTTCTATCTTTTCCGTAATAACTATGATCATTTTGTTGTTGAGGTACTCTCATTAATTTATCAATACTTTTCTAAACAACACTGATCATAGTTTTTTTCTTTCTTGATTTGGCCAATATGGTGAATTATACAAATGAAACATCAAACCAACCATGCATTCCTGAAATAAACCCCCTTGGGCACGATGCATTATTGTTTTATAAATTGCTGGATTTGATTTATTGGTATTTTGTTAAGGGTGTTTACATCTGTGTGCATGAGGGATGGTAGTCTAAAATTTTCTTGTAATATCTTTGTCAGGATTTGCTATCAAGGTCATGCTGTCTTCGTCAAAATGAATTGAGAACTGTTCTTTGCTTCTTTATTCTCTGAAAGAGCTTGTGTAAAATTGGCATTATTTCCTAAATGTTTGATATAATTCATGGATTCTGAACCTCTTGAACTGGTCTTTGTTTTTTTGCTCTGCCTTCTAGGAAATGTCCTTAACTTTCTCTTCTTTTAAAGCTATCCCGGGGCACATGACATCAGGACCTCCTGAGGCTGAGTCACAGTCATGTGTCCTAAAAAAGACAAAACAAAACAAAAAGCTATCTTGGCCTGGAATTTTCTTCGTAAAAAGGTTTTAAATTACTAATTCAGTTTTTTTAACTGTTATAGGAATATTCTGAACTTTTGTTTCTTCTTTTGTTTATTTTTATTTATTTTTTACCTTCCTGGCTGAGTGACTTCACATGAGTATTTCTTCTTGTGTCAGTTTTTGGTAAGTTGTATTTTTCAAGGAATATGTTCATTTTCTTTAATGAATTTATTGCCAAAGGATTGTAATATTGCCATATTATTATTATTCCTTTATTATTATTTTTTAACTTGGCTCATTACTGACAGACCTTTTCCATTATTTTGTATTTTATGTTATATTTTGTATTGAGATATAATTCATATACGATAAAATTCATATTTTTAAGTGTACAATTTGTTGTGTTTTAGTATGTTCAGAAGGTTGTACAACCATCACCACTATCTAATTCTAGAACATTTTCATTATTCCAAAAGAAATTCTACACCCATTTAGTAGTTACTCCCCATTCACCTCTGTATCCCAGCCCCTGGCAATGACTAATCTACTTTCTGTCTATATGGGTTTACCTATTCTGGACATTTCACATAAATGGAATCAAACATTATGTTCTTTTATACCTGGCTTCTTTCACTGAGCACGTTTCAATGTTCATCCATATTGTAACATGTATCAGTAATTTGTCCCTTTTATGGCTACCTAATATCTGGCCCTTTTACAGCTACAATCATAGATATATCACATATTTTGTTTATCCACCCATCTGTTGATGGACATTTGGGTTGTTTGCACTTTTTGACTATTATAAATAATACTGCTATGAACATTTCTGGTTTTGTATGAACATGTGTTCTCTGTTCTCATGGGGATATATACCTAAGTGGAAATGCTGTGTCATGTGGTAATTGTGTGTGTAACATTTCCAGGAACTGCCAACTGTTTTCCAACTCCAGTGTACCATTTTATAATCTCACTAGCAGTATATGAGGGTTCCCGTTTTGCAACATCCTCAGAAACATGTGTTATTGTCCATCTTTTTTAGTACAGTCCTCCTAGTGGGTGTGAAGTGGTTATGATTAGCATTTCCCAAAGACTAATGATGTAGAGCAACCTTTCATGTGTATGTTGCGCATTTGTATATCTTCTTTGGAAAAAATGTCTGTTGGAATCCTGTGCCTTTTCTTTTTTTCTTTTTTTTTTTTCTTGAGACAAGGTCTTGCTCTGTTGCCCAGGCTGGAGTGCAGTAGTGTGATCACAGCTCACTACAGCCTCAACCTCCTGGGCTGAACCTCCCAGGTAGCTGGGACTGCAAGTACTTGCCACCACATCCATCTAATGTTTTAGTTTTTTATAGAGACAGGGTCTCACTATGTTGCCCTGGCTGTCTCAAACTCCTGGCTCAAGCAATCCTCCTGCCTTAGCCTCCGAAAGTGTTGGGATTACAGGCATGAGCCACCACACCTGGCCTCTTCTATGAGATTTATAGTTTAGCTCTTCCATTTAGGTCTTTGATCCACTTTGAATTAATTTTTATATATGGCTTGGGGTAGGGGTCCAATTTCATTCTTTTACATCTAGTTATACCAACACCATTTGTTGAAAAGGCTATACTTTCCCCAGTCGAAATATCTTGGCAACCTGGCTGAAACCAATTCTCCCTAAATGCATGGGCTTATTTCTGGACTGTCAATTGTATTCTATGTATGTCTCTCCTTATGCCAGCACCACAGTCTTGATTACTATATCTTTGTGATAAATTTTGAAATTAGGAAATGTGAGTCTTTCCATTTTGTTCTTCTCTCTCAAGATTGTTTTAGCTATTCTGGGTCTCTTGAATTTTAACATCAGCTCTTCAATATCTGCTAAAATTCCAGCTCAGATTTTAATGGGGATTGTGTTGAATATGCAGATCAATTTGAGGAGTATTGCCATTTTAACAATATTAAGTCTTCAGAATTATGTACATGCGATGTCTTCCCACTTATTTAGTTCTTTCATTTCTTTCAACAAGTTTTTTTAATTTGTGGTGTACAATTCTTGAACTTAGTTTCTTAAATTTATTCCTAAGTATTATATTCTTTTTGATTCTATTGTAAATATAATTGCTTTCTTTTCTTTTCTTTTTTCTTCGTTTGTTTGTTTGTTTGAGATGGAGTTTCACTCTTGTTACCCAGGCTGGAGTGCAATGACACGATCTTGGCTCACCACAACCTCTGCCTCCCGGGTTCAAGTGATTCTCCTGCCTCAGCCTTCCTGAGTAGCTGGGATTACAGGCATGTGCCGCCACACCCAGCTAATTTTGTATTTTTTTTTTTTTAATAGAGATGGGGTTTCTCCATGTTGGTCAGGTTGGTCTCGAACTCCCGACCTCAGATGATACGCCTGCCTCGGCCCTCCAAAGTGCTGGGATTACTGTCGTGAGCCACCGCGCCTGGCCAGAATTGTTTTCTTAATTCATTTTCAGATTGTTCACAGATACTGTATAGAAATATAATTGATTTTTGTATATTGAGCTTGTATCCTGCAACTTTGCTGGACTACTTTATTACCTATAATAGTTTTTATGTGTTAATTAATTAGGATTTTCTATATATAAGATTATGTCACCTGTAAGTAGAAATAGTTTTACTTCCTCCTTCCCAATATTTTATTTTTTAATTTATTTGTAACTTGTAATTTTTATTTTTATTTCCTTTTTGGTCAATTGTTCTGGCTAGAATCTCTAGTACAATGCTGAACATAAATGGCAATAGCAAACATCCTTGTCTTATTCTTCACCTTAGGGAAAAATTTTTTAGTCTTTCACCACTGAGTATGACGTTTAACTATGGGTTTTTTTTGATGCCCTTTATTAGGTTGAAGAAATTTTCTGCTCCTAAATTACAGAGCATATTTATCATTAAAGTGTGTTGGATTTTGTCAAATGCCTCTTCTGACTCTATTTAGATAATTATCAGTTTTTACTCTTTTATTAATATGGTGTAATTGTACTGATTTTCATATGTTGAAAAAACTTCACGCTCCTGAGATAAATCCCACTTGGTCATAGTGTATAATGGTGGATATTATGGGGAATAAATGCTTTTTATACATTGCTGAATTTGGTTTGCTAGTATTTTATAGAGAATTTTTGTGTCTATATTCATAAGGGATATGATTCTGTAATTTTTTCTTGTGATGTCTTTGGCTAACACTGGCCTCAAGGAATGAATTGGGAGATGTTCTCTATCCTTTTATTTCTTGTAAGAGTTTGTGATGGATTGATGTTAATTCTCTTTAAATGTCTGCATAATTCACCAGTGAAGCTATCTGGTCTTGGGCTTTTCTTTCAGGGAAGAGTTTTGATTACTTATTCAATCTCTTTACCTGTTATAGGCCTGTTCAAGTTTTCTATTTCGTCCTAAGTTGGTTTTGGTAATTTGAGTTTCCAGGAATGTGTCCATTTAATCTAGGTTATCTAATTTGTTGGTATGCAATTATTCACAGTATTCCTTTATAATATTTTTTCTTTCTGAAAGGTCAGTAGTAATATCATGACTTTTCTTTCCTTCTTTTTTTTTTTTTAGACGGAGTTTCGCTCTTGTCACCCAGGCTAGAGTGCAATGGCACGATCTCGGCTCACTGCAACCTCCACTTCCTGGGTTCAAACGATTCTCCTGCCTCAGCCTCCCAAGTAGCTGGGACTACAGGTGTGCGCCACCACACCCGGCTAATTTTTGTATTTTTAGTAGAGACGGGGTTTCACCATCTTGGCCAGGCTCGTCTCGAACTCCCGATCTCGTGATCCACCCGCCTCGGCCTCCCAAAGTGCTGGGATTACAGGCATGAGCCACGGCACCCAGCCCCAACTTTTATTTCTGAGTTTAGTAATCTGAGTCTTCTTTTTTATTCTCGTTCTATCTAGCTAAAGTTCTGTCAATTTTGTCAATCTTTTCAAACAACCAACTTTCGACACTATTGAGTTTCTTTATTGTTTTTCTATTATCTATTTCCTTTCTTTCCACTATAATCTTTATGATTTCTTTCCTTTTGTTTCTCTGAGTTTAGTTTGTTCTTTTCTGCGTGCCCTTTATTAAGTTGAGAAAGTTGGCCGGGCGCGGTGGCTCAAGCCTGTAATCCCAGCACTTTGGGAGGCCGAGACGGGTGGATCACGAGGTCAGGAGATCGAGACCATCCTGGCTAACATGGTGAAACCCCGTCTCTACTAAAAAAATACAAAAAGCTAGCCGGGCGAGGTGGCCGGCGCCTGTAGTCCCAGCTACTCTGGAGGCTGAGGCAGGCGAATGGCGTAAACCCGGGAGGCGGAGCTTGCAGTGAGCTGAGATCCGGCCACTGCACTCCAGCCTGGGCGACAGCGAGACTCCGTCTCAAAAAAAAAAAAAAAAAAAAAAAGTCTTTTTTCCTGATTTTGTAGAATGTTTTAGTCACGAAAGGGTATTGGATTTTATCAACGAAATTGGTGATTTGAGGTTATTTGAGATCCTTCTTTTTTTCTTTCCTTTTTGTTTTTAATATAGGTATGTAGAGTGATAAGTTTCCTTCTAAGCATGTTTTTGCCTGCATTTCCAGAGTTTTGGTATAGAATATTTTCATCTTCAGTCATCTCAAACTATTTTCTAATTTCCCTTGTGATTTCTTATTTAATCCATTGGCTACTTAGGAGTATGTTGTTTAACTTCCACATATTGTTTTACTTTCCCAAATTTCCTTGTGTTACTATATTCGTGGTGGTTGTGCTAAGGATGACAATATGCATCTCTAACTTAGCACAGTCTATTCACAGTTAACATTGTACAATGAGGCCGAGGTTGGGAGAATTGCTTGGGGCCAGGAGTTCAAGACCAGCCTGGGAAATATAGCAAGACTTTATTTCTAAAAAATAAATCAATAAATCACATTGTACTATTTCATATAAAATATGAGAACCTTACTACATTAAAATTTCACTTCCCCTCTCTTTTGCTATTCTTGTCCATTTACTGTGGTTATATTTAACATCTGCCTATATAGTAACCCCACGATATCATATTATATTTGTTTAAAACAGTTAGTAAACTTTCTTTTCTTTTTTTTTTTTTTAGAAAGAATCTTGCTTTGACACCCAGGCTGGAGTGCAGTGTCGTGATCTTGGCTCACTACAACCTCCACCTCCAGGGCTCAAGCCATCCTCCCACCTCAGCCTCCTGAGTATTTGGAACCACAGGCGTACACCACCATATCCAGCTAATTTTTGTATTTTTTGTAGAGACAGGGTTTTGCCATGTGCCTAGTCTTGTCTCAAACTTCTGACCCCAAGGGATCCTCCCACCTCAGCCTCTCCAAGTGCTGGGCTTACAGGCATGAGCTACCACGTCCAGCCAACATCAATCTTTCAAAACTTTGTGTTTTTTGTTTGTTTGTTTTTGAGACGGAGTCTCGCTCAGTCACCCAGGCTGGAGTGCAGTGGCGCGATCTCAGCTCACTGCAA
>NW_012117043.1:7078966-7086610 GCF_000951035.1 Colobus angolensis palliatus | reverse complement strand
AGACCGAGTTTCGCTCTGTCACCAGGCTGGAGTGCAGTGGCGCGATCTAATTGCCACATTTTATGTGATGAAACTCTGCCAAAACCCTGTAAACGGTGTCTCTAAATCTGGTCACTTACCATGTGGGTTTGTGTGTTTGTGTCACTGCAAAGTTAATAAAATGATTGAGGGAAGCATCTGCAGAAGACAGGAGGCAAACACCTTTTCCATTATATCCCAATTGCATTCTTCTGTCGTTTCACTGTGCTTATTTTCCTGTAATCTTTCACTAATCCATCTGTGAATGACTGCTCTCTCCTGTTTAATAACCCCACAAAACTGGGTTGGGTTTTTTTGTTTTGTTTTTGTGACAAGAGTCTCACTGTGTTGCCCAGGCTGGAGTATGATGGTGCCATCTCAGCTCACTGCAACCTCCGCCTCCCGGGTTCAAGCGATTCTCCTGCCTCAGCCTCCCAAGTAGCTGGGACTACAGGCACTTACCACCACGCCCAGCTAATTTTTGTATTTTTAGTAGAGATGGGGTTTTACTATGTTGGCCCCGATGGTCTTGATCTCTTGACCACGTGATCCACCCACCTCAGCTTCCCAAAGTGCTGGGATTACAGGCTTGAACCACCGCTCCCGGCCACTTTTATTTTTTTTTTAAGACAGAGTCTCGCTGTCACCCAGGTTGGAGTGCAGTGGTGTGATTTTGGCTTATTGCAACCTGTGCCTCCCAGGTTCAAGCAATTCTCCTGCCTCAGCCTCCCAAGTAGCTGGGATTACAGGTGCCCACCACCACGCCCGGCTAATTTTTGTATTTTTAGTAGAGATGGGGTTTCACCATATTGGCCAGGCTGGTCACAAACTCCTGACCTTAAGTGATCTGCCCACCTTGGCCTCCCAAAATGTTGGGATTACAGGTGTGAGCCACCACGCCCAGCTTCCAATTACATTTTTAAAAATTTTGTTCACTCTGTCTCCTAAAGCTAAAAATGTATTAGGATCAAGAGAATGAGAAGACAAGTCACTGACTTGGAGAAAGTATTTATATAAGACGTATCTAATAAAGGACTTTTATCCAGGAAAAAAATTACAAAAGTTAGCTTTGAGATCTACTGTCCCCATCTCAGAAATCCTCAGATTAGTTTCCTCAGTCTTTTATAACTGAGACCAGAATAAGAATAGAGATAGGGAGAAGAAGAAACGGAAAGACAAGAGGCACGCTCAATTATTAGCTGCCTTACAAGTCTGCCAGCTGCTCTAGGCTGCCCTGAGAATACCCTCCCAGCTAATCGCTATCTGTATGGAAAGCCAGGCTACTGGAGGACAAAGTGCCCCAATGGGCCAATGGGAAAAAGCCCACATGGCCTGACCCCTGTGCCAAAAGCTCAGCCACTAAAAAAGGGACTGTCCCAAGAGCCAAAAGTCCCCCCACCCCGATCCAATAATAGCTTTGAACAGAATGGCTTTCTACTCCGGCTGGCTCTCAGATCTAACATCATCATCAAAGGGACAGAGACAAGGGCAATCTTAAATGTAGCCGGTAGGACAGTGAATTTTTTTTATTGGATTTGGGAGCAGACTGCTCCGTGTTTACCTCCTCTGGGTAACTGTCATGCGCGTCCGTGTGAAGAGATCACCAAACAGGCTTTGCGTGAGCAATAAAGCTTTTTAATCACCTGGTTGCAGGCGGGCTGAGTCCGAAAAGAGAGTCAGGGAAGGGAGATAAGGGTGGGGCCGTTTTATAGGATTTGGGTAGGTAAAGGAAAATTACAGTCAAAGGGGGTTGTTCTCTGGCGGGCAGGAGTGGGGGTCACAAGGTGCTCAATGGGGGAGCTTTTTGAGCCAGGATGAGCCAGGAAAAGGACTTTCACTGGGTAATGTCATCACTTAAGGCAAGGACCAGCCATTTGCACTTCTTTTGTGGTGGAATGTCATCGGTTAAGGCGGGGCAGGGCATTTTCACATCTTTTGTGATTCTTCAGTTACTTCAGGCCATCTCGGCATATATGTGCCAGTCACAGGGGATGCAATGGCTTGGCTTGGGCTCAGAGGCCTGACAATACCTATCTAAATAAAATTGGTCTCCATGTACAATCCTATGATACATTTTTATAATTTTATGTTTGATCTGGCATCCATCTTTAATCTTTCTCTAGCACACCAGACTTTTTCTCTCCATACCTTATGATGTAAATTTTGCTATTTGATTTTCAACTGAGTTGTTTCCTTTAATACGCAAATTTAAGCCTATTTAACTGACAACTGCCTAGGGTTGTCTTAAGAAAATAAAAGTGTTTGAATCAAATACTTTATCAGGAAAAAAGACTAGTCAAATGCTTTTCCAAGTTTACATACCTTAAGTAAAAAAAATTTTTTTTTTTTTTGAGACAGAGTCTTGCTCTGTCACCCAGGCTGGAGTGCAGTGGTATGATCTTGGCTCACTGCAGGCTCCGCCTCCCGGGTTCATGTCACCCTCCAGCCTCAGCCTCCCCATTAGCTGGGACTACAGGCGCACGCTGCCACGCCTGGCTAATTTTTTGTATTTTTAGTAGAGATGGGGTTTCACCATATTAGCCAGGATGGTCTCAATCTCCTGACCTTGTGATCCACCCGCCTCAGCCTTCCAAGGTGCTAGGATTACAGGCGTGAGCCAACATGCCCAGCCAAGTAAAATCTTTAATAGATAAGCTAGCTTTGAAATTATTGGTAATGGCCAGGCGTGGTGGCTCACGTCTGTAATCCCAGCACTTTGGGGGGGCCGAGGCAGGCAGATCACCAGGTCAGGAGATTGAGACCATCCTGGCTAACACAGTAAAACTCCATCTCTACTAAAAATAAAAAAAATTAGCCGGGCATGATGGTGGGCACCTGTAGTCCTATCTACTCAGGAGGCTGAGGCAGGAGATGGTGTGAACCCAGGAGGCAGAGCTTGCAGTGAAACCAGATCACACCACTGTGCTCCATCCTGGGCGACAGAGCAAGACTCTGTCTCAAAAATAAATAAATAAAATTATTGGTAAATTAATATTAGAAATGTCTTAATAACTGCCAGCATACATCTTTTTGTTTACATTTATTGACCAAGCAATTTCATACTAATCCCTGCCAAATACTTAAAGGTGTCAAAATTTGACATAGGGGTTACAAAACTATAAAGTCAGCCCAAAACATAATGACCTTTGCTCATGTCATCTTTAATAAATAAAACACTGACATTGATTTAATAAAAATAGCTTTATCTGGAATTTAATAAGATTTCCATAACTTCTATCTTGTGGCTTTAAGTGGTCTAGTCCACAGGCAGTAAGGTGTGTTTTCAGAAAGGACTGTTACCATCTTCGTTTCAAAGTGAAACTATAAACTAAGTTCCTCCCAGAGTTCAGGAATGAACAAGGACAGCTTGGAGGTTAGAAGCAAGATGGAGTCTGTTAGGTCATATATTTTTCACTGTCTCAGAATTTTGCAATGGCAAGTTTCATAACTTTAAAATGATGACTATTGCAGTTTTCATAAATAATCTAGGTAAATAATTAAAATAAAATAGATAAATGTAATGGGATAGATACTTGTAGACAAACTTGTCATACTTTAGAATCTAAACTTATATTAAATAATAGGTATATCATTATTTGGGTATTTTCCAATTAAAATATATTGTAGGAAAACATTCTTTCTATTTAAAAAAATGTATTCTGGGCCAGGCGCAGTGGCTCAAGCCTGTAATCCCAGCACTTTGGGAGGCCGAGACGGGCGGATCACAAGGTCAGGAGATCGAGACCATCCTGGCTAACACGGTGAAACCCCGTCTCTACTAAAAAATACCAAAAACTAGCGGGGCGAGGTGGCGGGCGCCTGTAGTCTCAGCTACTCGGGAGGCTGAGGCAGGAGAATGGCGTGAACCCAGGAGGTGGAGCTTGCAGTGAGCTGAGATCTGGCCACTGCACTCCAGCCTGGGTGACAGAGCGAGACTCCGTCTCAAAAAAAAAAAAAAAAAAAAATGTATTTTAGCTGGGTGCAGTGGCTCACACCTGTAATCCCAACACTTTGGGAGGCCGAGGCAGGTGGATCATTTGAGGTCAGGAGTTCAAGACCAGCCTGGCAAACATGGTGAAACCCGTCTCTACTAAAAATACAACAATTAGCCAAGCGTGGCGGCAGGTGCCAGTAATCCCAGCTACTTAGGAGGCTGAGGCAGTAGACTCACTTGAAACCAGGAGGCGGAGGTTGCAGTGAGCAGGGATCGTGCCATTGCACTCCAGCCTGGGCAACAAGAGCTAAACTTCCCATCTCCAAAAAAAAAAAAAAAAAGTGTCCTTTTAAAAAAGGTGAACAATTTTTATCTGATTTAAAGCTTATTTAAAGGTCATGTATAAAACAAGGTAAAAGGAACAAGGAAATAAGAGAGATGTAAGGAAAGTTATAAAAATAAAGAGGGATTTTTGGTAATTAAAAAAAAGCTTAGGCCGGGCGCGGTGGCTCAAGCCTGTAATCCCAGCACTTTGGGAGGCCAAGACTGGCGGATCACGAGGTCAGGAGATCGAGACCGTCCTGGCTAACATGGTGAAACCCTGTCTCTACTAAAAACTACAAAAAAACTAGCCGGGCGAGGTGGCAGCGCCTGTAGTCCCAGCTACCGGGGAGGCTGAGGCAGGAGAATGGCGTGAACCCGGGAGGCGGAGCTTGCAGTGAGTTGAGATCCGGCCACAGCACTCCAGCCTGGGTGACAGAGCGAGACTCCGTCTCAAAAAAAAAAAAAAAAAAACTTGAAGAGAAATAATTTCTTATGAGAATCTTGTATGGTAAATTTAATCCTAAAATAAAATAATGGGTTGTTTAAGAAAGGGATATTCAGGACAAACCAGAAAGTTCAAGCATGTCATAAATGGTCTGTGTAAATCACAATAAGAGGATTTATAAAAACAAAAAAAAGTTTATACCATCAAGTTGTCATATTATTATTAAGTTTTGGTTTGCTTAGGGAAAAAAACTGAGATTAAAATTTGTTTAAATTAAGGTTATTACATTTTTGTATCTCCCTGTATGCACTTTAAAGTACTTGTGATATTGAGTTACAGGGCTTTGACTCCTGGGTCCAAAAAGAACACCAAGTCTTGCTAAATCTTAAATACTGGCAGCAATTAAAGCCTCATCTTCAGGCCTGATAGAAAATGCTAATCAAAACAAACTGCATTCCTGAGACACAGGGCCAAAAATTAAAGCTATTCAACTCCTCAAGGCCCAGGGACTATTGCAGAAGAGGTGGGCATGTGAGATTGTAAGGGCTGATTTTAAGAGATAAAATAAGTTCAGTTTCTCTATAAATTAATCATTAATGTCAAAGGCACACTGATGCAAGACTAGCATATGGGCCCCTGTGTCAGATTAACAAGGTTTTCTTGAAGCATTAACCAACTCCTTATTAAAGGTTATAAAGGTTTATGGAAGTTACATCTTATGGTCAAGACAAAAATTTTATAGATTGTTTATAAAATTTTGGAAAAAAATTTAATTGTCTTCATGCAATATGGTCAAGATAAAAATTTTATAGATTGTTTATAAAATTTTGGAAACAAATTTAATTGTCTTCATGCTGTCTCTATTAGGGCTTATTGTTTGAAAAATTAAGTCTCTTGTCTCAAAGAATGAAGGTTTTTGCCTTTTTAATAAAATCTTTGAATTTTTACTTTGGTTAAATGAATGACTTATTTTACAATGACCTGGGATCCTATTTTGTAACATCAAGTGTTTTAAACTTTTGATATTTGACAAACTTTCCAAAATTAAATGATAAATTACGTCTTTTTCTGACCTAAGTAATTCTTTAAGATATTAATAGGTTCCCTAAAGTCCAAAAATGACGTATTTGGCTTATTTGGTATAAAAATTATACAGGAAGCATTGTCAAATATGAAATGGTGTTTTGTTTTCTTTGGGCTGTATTTGTATAAATATGTTATTCATATGTGTTCCAAAATTATGGGAAACTCCTATAATACTGATATGACTTAATGTGTGCTATAAGTAATAATTATAATTGTTATGTTAAAGTATTATGTTCCACAGAAGTGACAAATTTCCTTGTCAATTGTGTCCTTTGACTATGGCTGCCCTAAAACTTTTTGTCATCTCAACAGACAATTTTTATCTTGTTTTGGTCCTCTTTAGAAGGTGGTTTTATAATCAGCTATAAAACTCTTTAACAGGTGCTCTTGAATGCAGGTTTCTGATAACTTTGGAGACTGTGACATCAGAATTAAGGAAAAACTTTCAGGACTCATGAAGTGCTTAATGTTCATGAATATTAAGCAGAACAGGAATTCACTGCATAGAGACTAAACAGGAGTCTGAAGTAGTCTTTTTAACTTTTTGCTTAAAGTGTTGCTGATCCTTTGTTTTGTTTTTCAGAGTGAAGAAAACTTTTCTTTTAAGCTATTTACAGCTTTTAACAATTGAGTATGTGCCTATGAACAAAATTTGGAGTCTATTGGTTTCTCTCTACCTGATTTCTACAGAATTTGGAAACTATTTTTGAGTATTACTAACTTATGACAATACAGTTATTTGCATAAGTGCAATAAGAATGTGTTTTAATTTGTAATAGGACACAATTGGAGAAACTAGTTATTTTACTAAGGCTTTGACTAGAATGGTGTGCTTTCCTTTAAGGAATCAAACTTGACTTATGGAGCCAGTAGGAATCCCTTGGAAAAACTGGCCTCATACGTTTGTCTACAGTTCCTGTACAGGGTTTCTGACCTGTGATAAGTAAAGAATGTCACTTTCTGACAGGCCCAGGAACACCAAGTTTATCTTGGAACCACAAGAGGAGAGGAATTCACCCAACTCATAGGTATTTGATTGTACAAATCCATAGCCAGGTTTGGCTTTTAAAAAGTCTTATCTGAGATTCCTTCTATGGAATAAAGTTCCATCAAAGCCAATTTAAAAGCCTATGTAAAAAAAAAAAAAAATTATCCTTGCTGCACTGTATACAAATAATTAGGCCAAGTATAGTAATGCAAATCAGTCCATAATGATTTGTCTTTAGTAAAAATGGGAAACTGGAGAGAGAAAAATTGTTTCAAAAACTACAGTACCACATGTTTCTAGATTCTAATCTTGCCTAATATTTTTCAATTTTTATTATTTTTTACAGTTTGGACTGAATTCTAAATTTTCTTAGCTACAACTCTTCAAAATAATGTTTCCATTATTTTTCCTTTTTCACAATTTTTCCTAATTCGGAGTCAATAAAAACTAAGCTGTGTTTTTGTAAAGTTGTATGGCCAGGTGCAGCGGCTCTTGCCTGTAATTCCAGCACTTTGGGAGGCCGAGGCGTGTGGATCACTTGAGGTCAGGAGTTCATGACCAGCCTGGCCAACGTGGCGAAACCCCATTTCTACTAGAAATACAAAAATTAGTCAGGCGTGATGGCACACACCTGCAATCTTAGCTACTCAGGAGTCTGAGGCAGGAGAATCGCTTGAACCTGGGAGGCAGAGTTTGCAGTGAGCCGAGATTGTGCCACTGCACTCCAGCCCGGATGACAGAGACTCTGTCTCAAAAAAAAAAAAAAAAAGTCAGAAGCTCCTTACCCATCAGCCCCTCTGCAGAGCAGTCAGTGACCATCATTACGTTTCATGCATGCCCTTCCAGAAC
>NW_012117043.1:7075923-7077511 GCF_000951035.1 Colobus angolensis palliatus | reverse complement strand
TGCCATCTCAGCTCACTGCAACCTCCGCCTCCCGGGTTCAAGCGATTCTCCTGCCTCAGCCTCCCGAGTAGCTGGGATTACAGGCACCCGCCACCATGCCTGGCTAATTTTTGTATTTTTAGTACATAGAGACAGAGTTTCATCATATTGGCCAGGCTGGCCTCATACTCCTGACCTCAGTGATCTGTCTACCTTGACCTCCCGAAGTGCTAGGGTTACAGGCATGAGCCACTGTGCCCAGCCGCTGTTGAAAGTGGGATCATTTGTTTTAAGTGGCTAGAGCCATGGGAAGAAAGCGATGTCACTTCAACATCAGAAGACACAACGGTTAGGATATAATGGATGAATGTAGTCAGCAGAAATCTTCCAAGCCCTATAAGATAAAAGTATCCCTGATGAGAATTAGGTGACTGATTTCCTCCTATCCAAAGATGTAATTAGAGTTTAAATATGGCAGCTATAATATGAAATGTGGCACACGTTGTTTGTAACAGATGAAAGTAAATTTAGAAGGATGGGATTCAAGTTCTGCTGAAAATTTGGAGCAGGACCTTAGGCAAGTCACAAAACAGAAACATAAAGAATAACATCTCATACGCAACCATGTACAAGGTCCTACGTTAACTGCTTTGCATGCATAATCTTATTCTGTCCTCACCATGCTACTGTTGGTGGGTACTGTGATGAGGAAATTGAGGCTCAGAGGGGTTAGAACTTGCCTGAGGTGAAGTGACTAAGACCAAAGCAGAATTTGCAGCTGGGTCATCCCTGTGGCAGCCACACTCTAACCACTCACCATCTCTGTGATGTCATCTCCTCTTGAGTCTGTTGTCTCAGAAGTAAAGTGGAGGGTGGGCTTCTTTCTTTGGAAGGTGGCTTCTGGTTTTAACATTATAAGAGCTTCCAATGGCCACAAGATTGGGTGCCTAAATTCCAGTTGAGACTCACTGTTTAGACCACTGCATTATTTCCTCATTGAGTCCATCAGAACACAGGAGATCCCAGCAGTGGATCCTTAAGTCATTTAATTAAAAAAAAAAAGAACATGGGAGATATATTCTCACGGCTATCACATTCTCATAGGTACACCTTGTTGTTTCATGAGCTGGGTGTTGATTGCACTTTTACGTTTAGGCAGTGAACCTTTAGAGTGAACAACCATTTGAGGCAGGATGCAAATACCCTTTTGATTAAATTAATGCAACTTTTGCAGGCTGGGCGCAGTGGCTCATGTCTGTAATCCAAGCACTTTGGGAGGCCGAGGTGAGTGGATTACTTGAGGCCAGGAGTTCCAGACCAGCCTGGCCAACGTCGTGAAACCCGGTCTCTACTAAAAAGACAAAGAAATAGCCAGGTGCAATGGCGCACACCTGTAGTCCCAGCTGCTCAGGAGGCTGAGGCATCAAAATCGCTTGAGCCTGGGAGGTGGAGGTTGCAGTGAGCTGAGACTGTGCCACTGCACTCCAGCCTGGGCAACAGAGCGAGACTCTGTCTCAAAATATATATAACTTTTGCAAAGTGAAATGAATCCACCATAAGAATACCCCATGCTAACGGCAGCAAAAGCCAAAATTGACAAATGGGATCT
>NW_012117043.1:7041675-7074822 GCF_000951035.1 Colobus angolensis palliatus | reverse complement strand
AAAAAATAAAAAAATAAAAAAAAAGAATACCCCATGCTAATAACTCAGTCATTATTTTTTTCTGAATATTAATGAGTTGAACTTTATTAATCACCGTCTTTTGAGTCTGATTAGAGGCTTAAGAGTAGATCAATACTTTCTGCACATCTGCTGTGTGCCAGGGTCTAGTTTAGCATGATTTTAACTTTTCACTGTAAGTCTGAGCATGGGTTAGGCCCATGCGGCAAATGAAGACACTCACCCTAGGTCACCTGGCTCAGATGTGGACCCAAATCTGACTTAAAACCTGTTTTGTTTCCACGATGTCAGTGGTTCTCCAAGTGCGGTCTATGGACTCCTGCCCTCAAGACCCTTTTAGGAATCTGCAAGGTCAAAGCTACTATGATTATGTTGTTTTTTTTTTTTTTCTTTTTTTTTTTTGAGATGGAGTCTCACTCTGTCACCCAGGCTGGAGTGCAGTGGCCGGATCTCAGCTCACTGCAAGCTCCGCCTCCCGGGTTCCCGCCATTCTCCTGCCTCAGCCTCCCGAGTAGCTGGGACTACAGGCGCCTGCCACCTCGCCCGGCTAGTTTTTTGTATTGTTAGTAGAGACGGGGTTTCACCGTGTTAGCCAGGATGGTCTCGATCTCCTGACCTTGTGATCCGCCCGTCTCGGCCTCCCAAAGTGCTGGGTATTACAGGCTTGAGCCACCGCACCCGGCCTATGTTGTCTTTTCACAGCATTGATGTTTGCTCTGATGGTGCAAAACCAATATGGAATGAATCGCTGCACTTCAGCACAAATCTGCTAGCCAGTGGCATCACTGGGCCATGTACTCATAGTAAGGGGCAAAGCCAGCTGTGCCTAATATCCTTGATAGAATCACAATTATTAACATTATTAAGTCTTGACCCTTAGAGACACAGCTTCTTAAGAATACATAAAGCACTTCTGCATTCCATAATACAATGGTTGTCTCAAGGAAAAGCACTTATGCAATTATTTGAATTGTAAGCTGAACTAGCCACATTTTCCATGAAAGCACTATTTTTACTTGAAATAATTACTGACAGAAAACTTGTGGTCATTCAGACTTGGGGATTGGTATACATTTTCTTTATTGAGATGGAGTCTCGCTCTGTTGCCCAGGCTGGAGTGCAGTGACACGATCTCCACTTACTGCAACCTCCACCTCCTGGGTTCAGGCAGTTCTCCCTGCCTCAGCCTCCTGAGTAGGTGGGATCACAGGCACGTGCCATCACGCCCAGCTAATTTTTGCATTTTTCAGTAGAGATGGGGTTTGCTGTGTTGGCCAGGCTGGTCTTGAACTCCTGATCTCAGGTGATCCGCCTGCCTTGGCCTCCCAAAGTGCTGGGATTACAGGCGTGAGCCACCGCACCTGGCCCACATTTTCTTGACAATAAAGTAAGCCACTTAATTCAAGAACAAACAGTATTTGTTGCCAATGAAAAACAGCTTTCAAGCAAAAATTAGAATTTTGGAAAACTTGTTTCTGCCATTGTGAGCTGACAACTTCCTGATACTTAAGACTTTCTTGGTAAGATCACATATTTAGCAATATTAACAAATGCAATTTTAAAATATCACTTAATTAAATGTGTCAACATTTGGAAGGTGACAGGTTTCCAGCAAGTTCTGCTGGTGCAGTATCATGGTGACTCCTCATGTCCTTCAGTGAGGTAGAGCCATGCCTTCCCAAAGGAGTCTGCTCACAGCCTGAGGGTGGAGTCTAGGGGCTCTTCCTTGGGTGTGTCTATCTCAGCCCCAGGGTAGTAGCTGCTCCTTGTATCTGCTATTCCTGTATTTTTAGAGTTCTCTTTACTTCTTACCAGCCAGTTCCTCATCACTCTGATCCCAGCGAAAATCAGGAATTCTTTATATTAAACTTTTCCTGTTTGGATTACTATGTGGTTTCTCCCTCCTGATTAGACCTACACTGATATAGCAGGTCTTGCAAACAAGAGCTGTGAACAGTCAAGTGGGGAGAAAAACAGATCAGTGCATTCATTACAATGAAGGGAAGGGCACAAAGGAGAGGCACATGTTCCTGCCTGTCTTGGTTTGTGAACTGCAAAAGGTTGTCAAGCTGACACTAGGGGAAGAAGGCTTAAGGAAAAAGTTTGCAACAGCTGCTTTTAAATATAAAGAAGTTGAAAATTAGAACCAAATAGTATCCATGTGTTGAGTGGGCTAGTTCTTTTGTCTGTGAAAAAGAGTTTTTGTGATGTCATCCCTTCAGAACAGTTGAAGGAGCAGAAAGTGAATGACCCAACAAATCCAGGTTTGGAAGTAGCTAAAAAGAAAAGTTAACAGGTAATTAAATTACCACTGCAGTGCCCAACAGGAGGACAGCAAAGAAGAGACCAACTGTATCAGTGATATGGGTTGGAGTTGGAGAGCTTAAGCACTTCAAGAAAACAGAAAAATGGTGGCCGAGAGTGGTGGCCCATGCCTATAATCTCAGCACTTTGAGAGGCCAAGGTGGGTGGATCACCTGAGGTCAGGAGTTTGAGACCAGCCTGGCCAACATGGTGAAACCCTGTCTCTACTAAAAATATAAAACTTAGCCAGGCGGGGTTGTATGCACCTGTAGTCCCAGCTACTCGGGAGGCTGAGGCAGGAGAATCACTGGAACCCAGGAGGCAGAGGTTGCAGTGAGCGAGACTGAGCCATTGCACGTCAGCCTGGGCAACAGAGCGAGACTCCATCTCAAAAAAAAAAAAAAAGGGAAAAATGACCCAATGGGACACTAGGCTGATGAAGTCAGGGTCAGTCTTTTTATGCAGAGTTAAAGCAGCTTAGAACTTAATATTGCATAGACAATCTGAAGATGAACAAAACTGAGTCATGGGGTCAGAAAGGTAGTAAGTCAGAAGGTTCATGCTCCCAAAGATAATGGTAGCACAGTGGGAAATGTGAGGCAGGGGCCTGACTGCTACTTACACTTGAGGCCAGGACACAGCCACTTGAGCAACAGCCCCAAAACATCCTGGGGAAAGAGAACACTGCTCTGAAGTTATATTAGGCTCTCCCTCGGTTAGCTGGTCTTTGGCAAATAATCATCCTATAATAAAAAGAGCTGGTATTTGAGTGCTTCCTCTTTTCCTCATCTAGGAGAGTGCTCTGGACCACTAGTCCAGAAACAATGAGGCAGAGATTGAGTCCTTGGCAAGCATTTCTTGCTCGGCATCTTCATTTTCACCTCCCCTTTTCTCTCTCACTCCTGGGTAAATGACATTGTTCAGAGTTTCCAAGTTTGAGTACAACATGACAATTATATCCCTGACTTCAAGCAATAAGAAATACATTTACACTTTACAGGGTGATCCAGTACAGACACGGCTCTATGTCATGAAACAAAAGTTTCATAAAACAGGCGTAGGCTGGGCGTGGTGGCTCACGCCTATAATCCCAGCACTTTGGGAGGCCGAGGTGAGTGGATCACCTGAGGTCAGGAGTTTTGAGACCAGCGTGGCTAACATAGTGAAACACTGTCTCTACTAAAAATACAAAAATCAGCCAGGCATGGTGGCGGACGCCTGCAATCCCCACTACTGGGGAGGCTGAGGCAGGAGAATCGCTTGAACCTGGAAGGCAAAGGTTGCAGTGAGCCGAAATAGATCATGCTACCGCACTCCAGCCTGGGCAAAAGAGTGAGACTTGATCTCAAAAAAAAAAAAAAAAAAAAAAAAAAAAAAAGCATCGCTGGATGTGACGCACTTTTTGTTTTTCTATTCTATTGTATTTTATTTTTCAAAATGCTGGTCATGGCCCCCTAAATTGACTTCATAATCTAGGGGACTCTATTCATAGTCTGACAAACACAACAGAGGAAAAAGTGACTCATAAACTGATTATAATCTGATGAAAACACTCCCTGAGGTCAACATTTTCCTCTGGTCAATTGTTTACTAATTATCTTAATTTGTTTTCCAACCCTGGAAGGCAAGTGTGCTACACAGAACCCCAGTGCCAAGATCCCACCATTCACATTACTCTCATCCTTTCGGGAGTAATATTTCTCATTACAAATCAACAAATGCACATTTTGAAACACATTCCTGTCATACAAAGTAAAACTGGCCAGCATCTCCACTGGCACAGTGGCTCCCAGATCAGACAAACTCCACTGGACCAAACTCTGTAACATCAGACTCATCAGTCAAAGCAAACCTTCTGGTTACAGAAAATTGTAATCTCACGTTATTGTAAAATAAGACAACAATTTGCAATACTCAACACGATGACTCGGTAGAGGTGTTTAGTTCAATACGATTTTATTTTAAAATGTGTACAGCTGAAGGAGGGATCTGATCTTTTGTTAAATGAAACCAATTTTCACAGTATATATTTGGCCATTTTAGCTTTGTAGTGAATAATAACAGAAAAGGAAGTTTCTGTTCAAGATCCTCACTCCAGCACACTCAGCCAGGTGCCTGGCAAGATGACACGTTTCCTGGTCTGAAGCTCACAGCCAATCCTCTCACCCAAGTGGAACACCAGTTCTCCTCCAGGCATACACACACACACATACATCTTATTTTCACTGCTCTACACAGGGCCCTGAGAATCCTTAATTTTAAAGTTGGGAAAAACATGAAAGGATTCCTTAACTCATTGTCTATGACACATCCAACTACCTTTTAACTCTTAACAATTACAAGTATAAAATACTTGAAATTTACGAGATGCTCCATTTAATGGAACAACTCAAATGCTAAAAAATTAGATCAAGTAACATGCTTTAATATTTTTAAGTGTTACTTAAAACTTATTGAGACAAGATATGCAGCACATTCTTGGTATTATAAACTCCTACCGACGACTGCTACTTGATGGCCAAAAACATTTAAAAAAGAGAAGAAACCATACTGGTATACAACAATGTCTGCAGGGAATGTCATGTTTTACATTTTGTTAGCTGAAATTAAACCTGACAAAAAAAACCAGAGATCTACAAAACCGACACCCATGTCATTTTAAATGATGAGGTAGATTGTTTCCTATGCAGTAAAGTGAAGATAACAAAAATCCATACAACTTCCAAATCCTCTTTAAAAAAAAAAAAAGTTCAGGTTATAGTCACTTTCACAAACAAGACATTCATAAATTCTAAGGTGGAGAGGTCATACTCAGGCAGGTTCTGTACTTGATGTGTTACTTGGAGATTCAATCATCAGTCTTGGGTCAATCAACTCTCTCCAAAATACAGTGATCTAAGGAAAAAGACAAAATCCCCAGTTTGGGCACTTCATTTTGAGGTCATACAGGTTTTAGTAAGTTAAAATTTTTAGCCAAGTAAATTTTCCATCAGTGTGAATGACTGAAGAATGGGAATAATTTGGGTTCCAATAAACTGAGTTCAATTAGGGTATAGTAACTCTTTAGGCCAGGCGCTGTGGCTCACGCCTGTAATCCTAGCACTTTGGAAGGCTGAGGGAGAGAAACGCTTGAGCCCAGGAGTTCAAGATCAGCCTGGGAAACCTAGTGAGACTCCATCTCTATTTTTTTTTTAATTAAAAAAAAAAAAAGAGGCCAGGCACGGTGGCTCACACCTATAATCCTAGCACTTTGGAAGGCCAAGGCAGGTGGATCATCTCAAGTCAGGAGTTCAAGACCAGCCTGGCCAATATGTGTCTCTGCAAAAATACAAAAATTAGCCAGGCATGGTGACACATGCCTGTAGTCCCAGCTACTCGGGAGGCTGAGGCAGGAGAATTGCTTGAACCCAGGAGGCAGAGGTTGCAGTGAGCGGAGATTGCGCCACTGCACTCCAGCCTGGGTGACAGAGTGAAACTCTGTGCTGGGAAAATAAATAAGTAAGTAAGTAAATAAATAAATAAATAACTCATTTACTTAGAATGAAGCTAAATTTTACATTAAACATATTTCATCTTTCGTTGATTAAGAACAGGGGATGCAGGGGTTGCAGGAGGGAGTAGCTCCCCCAACTCCTCCATTTGATTTGCCCTGTGGACAGGTGGCTTGGAGACCTTCTGGGAACTAGATGTGGTCCAGATGGGTATCACTAGGATGCTGATGTCCTTTCGCACTGCTCTGTAGTTCTTATCCTAAGCTACCTAAAAACAGGAACTATTATAAACATACGTGTGTAGCAAAGACTTGGAACCAACCCAAATGTCCATCAATGATAGACTGGATAAAGAAAATATGGCACATATACACCATGGAATACTATGCAGACATAAAAAAGGGTGAGACACGTCCTTTGCAGGGACATTCTCAGCAAACTAACACAGGAACAGAAAACCAAACACCACATGTTCTCAGTCATAAGTGGGAGTTAAACAATGAGAACACACGGACACAGGGAGGGGAACATCACACACTGGGGCCTGTTGGGGGGTGGGGACAAGGGGAGGGATAGCATTAGAAGAAATATCTAATGTAGATGACGGGGATGGGTGCAGCAAACCACCATGGCACATGTATACCTATGTAACAAACCTGCATGTTCTGCATATGTATCCCAGAACTTAAAGTATAATAACAATAAAAAAAGAAAAAAACAAAACAAAACAAAATGAACTATTTCACAGCCCACCAAGAGAAAGCAAACGCTAAGGCTTGGTCCTATGAATGAATAATGAGGGCCATCTAGTGTCAAAAACGGTAATTACAGGCTTTTTGCTCTACAGTCCAGGCTGGAACACAGTGGCATTCAGGACTCACTACAGCTTCGCCCTCCTGGGCTCAAGCGATCCTCCTGCCTTGCCCCCACCACCCCCAAAGGTGGCTGGGACTACAGGCATGTGTCACCACTCCCAGTTAATCTTTGTATTTTTTGTAGAGATGGGGGTCTTGCCATGTTGCCCAGGTTGGTCTTGAACTCATGGACTCAAGGGATCAGCCTGCCTCAGCCTCCCAAAGTGCTGTGATTACAGGCATGAACCAGGTTCCCGGCCTAATTACAGGCTTTCTATTCTACTTCAGGCCTCTGTTTAGGGCATAGACAGAAAAGCCTCCAAGGTTTAATTTTCCAATGCAGTTTCCAATTTCAACCAAAAAAAAAAAAATTTTTATATACACACACACACACATATATATACACACACATACACACATTTATATATATATATAAAATAAAGAAGTACAGGAGACCAGGCCAAATCTGCTGATCCTACTACAAACACTAAAAACGTGTTTCTGGAATAAATCCCTGAAAGTGTCATCTACCTTAAAGACAAGGTAAAACATACAGTCTGGCTAGGGTTTCTACAAGCTGACACTTCAGAAAAAATGTTTGCAATATTGAAATCTACAGAATAGTATCTATAACATTTCAAGTATAAACACCTTAAAAGAGAGCATTTTCTTAAATCTAACTTCTATTTAATGCCACCATAACCTAATGAGCTAGCCACCGCCAGCAACTCTGGTAGGTCTGGCTGCTTAAAAAGGTATAAACCATATACTTCCTAAAATGGCAATTTAAGGATTTAAAGTCAGAGGACGGGATCATCATTTTATGTCACTCTTCAAACTGTTGTGTTATTGTAAGTTGGAACTCTCAGGCCAGGCACGGTGGCTCACGCCTGTAATCCCAACACTCTGGGAGGTCTAAGTGGGCAGATCACTTGAGGTCAGCAGTTCGAGACCAGCCTGGCCAACATGGTAAAACCCAGTCTCTACCAAAAATACGAAAATTAGCTGGGCGAGGTGGCAAGCACCTGTAATTCCAGGCACTCCAGAGGCTGAGGCACGAGAACCACTTGAACCTGGGAGGCAGAGGTTGCAGTGAGCCAAGATCATGCCACTGCACTTCAGCCTGAGCCAGTGACACTCTCTCAAAAAAATAAAAGTTGGAACTGTGGTAACACTTGGGGGACAGTAGTGACTGCAAGGGAACATAACAGAGGGTTCTGGGAGTGGGTGTTATGTTCTGTTTCCTGATCTGGGTCTGGTTACATGGGTATGTTCATGTGAAAATCGTTCAAGCCATGTAATTATATGCGCTTCTCTGAATGTATATGCCAATAAAGTTTCTAAATATGCTACCCTTTCCTGCTGGAATCCTTATATAGCTATAATTTTAAACAACTGTACACTCTTAAAGAAAAGTTTGTTATTTGTGCATCTTGTCACACAGCCTCTATGAGGGCCAAGATGGAGCCCTGATTTGGCACTTAGCACTGGTATTGCCACACCACAGATCCCCCCAGGGCCTGTAGTGCAATGTCCCCTTCCAAACCACAGAGAGAACGTATGGCCAAGCAATGCAAGAAGAGAAGCACACCTACCTTGCTCTCCTGTGTCACAGCGTACTCCACTACCTCGGTTCCATTTTCATTGTGATAAACCAAATCAAATTTCCCAGGTTCTCTCAAGGCTGAAACAAGAAGATAGGGAGGAAAGAGAGTAAGTTATTTCTCAATAGTTAAAAATGTTCCTCTACAGGGAATTTCTATCATTAAGAAAACAGCCACAAACAAACTGTCAATTAATGTGAAGGCTGGGTATGTACAGGAAAGCACGGGGTGCTCAATACAGGGGGATCCTGAGAAAAAGCCTGGACCGGGGGACTTCTCAGCCATTTATCAGAGAAAATCTTTCTTTCATAAGCTTGATGAACTGTCATTAGTACTACCAGAACTGAATATGGCACCACAACATAATCCCCAAAATTAATTAATTTATGTGTTTCAACAAGGGAAGGTAATATGAAATGCTGCTCTGTCCTTAGAAATCACATATGCTTCCTACTACTTGGTAATACAGGCAGTCCCTTTTTTTTTTTTTTTTTATAAGACAGAGTCTTGCTTTACCGCCCAGGCTGTAGTGTAGTGGTACAATCTCGGCTCACTACAAACTCTACCTCCTGGGTTCAAGTGATTCTTGTGCCTCAGCCTCCTGAGTAGCTGGGATTACAGGCATGGCATGCACCACTATACCCAGCTAATTTTCGTATTTTTAGTTGAGACAGGGTTTCACCATGTTGGCCAGGTTGGTCTCAAACTCCTGGTCTCAAGTGATCTGCCCGTCTCGGTCTCCCAAAGCACTGGGATTACAGGCATGAGCCACTGTACCCGACCTCAGTCCTTGCTTTCTATGGTAGAATGGGATTGGAAAAATGACTGTACAAGCTGAAACCACGCAAAACAATCTTAAAAATCAATAGGAAAAATTATTACTGTCTTATGACTTTTAAAAAATTTTGCCAAAACATTAAAAACCTTTACTACATAGGGAAATTAAAAATGAGTAAAGTAAAAACACTGTACTTATGAGTACACTGTAATTACATTAGGAACACTGAGAGTTAACTTTCTCTCTTTCTTTCTAGGTGTTTTATTTCTCTATAAGAAACTTATCAAGGGGAGTTTGAACAGTGCTTGTGCTCTTGCCCTGTAACTTATGATACAGCGCAAGCATCTTCTCTGTGTTTTGTACAACTGTTGTACTCTTTTCTAAGTTTGAAACTGCTGTCTACATTTTACCCTCTGAACTTCTACTGTCATGAAATAGCTCAAAGAATTTGTTTTTTACTTTGTAAAATCTTTGTTTTTGCTGGTGTCACTTTGGGGACATTTTCATCCTTTTTGCCACGACCACTTTCCTCATTTAAGTCAACAAGTTCACCTCACTGGCAGTGTCAACATTTCCACAGTGAGCTCTTTCTTCTACAGACTCTCCTTAAACTCAGTTTGGATGGCACTTTCAGCATCACCACTTTTGTTTCTTTGCTGTGCCTTTATCTTTGTGGGCCTATTCCCTACTTCGATTATAAGTTTTGTAAAATGTCATGCAGTTTTATCAATGAGAGACAAGGAGGCACCACAACTGCATGCTCTGCTCTGTATGTGAACTGAATAACAGATGCACAGTGACCAGTCACTGACGGACTCTGAAAGCACTGACTTGATGGGTCATAGATCATGACACGTATCTGTTATTTACGTTTTACAGTGATATGTGGACTAAAGAGCTACTGGCAGTACTTTATGCACTTACTCACAGTTAACATATGCAATGTTGCTGGGGGACTGGTATTACTTAACTAAACCATGGTAACTGAAATTTATGTATATCAGAACCACCACATGAAGGACAATTGACATTGCTATTAGAGAACAGATAAATCCATTTCTTTCTTTCTTTTTTGTTTTTGAGACAGGGTCTTGCTCAGTCACTCAGGCTAGAGTGCAGTGACGCAATCATGACTCACTGCAGCCTCCACCTCCTGGGCTCAAGTGATCCTCCCACCTCAGCCTCTCAAGTAGTGAGAACTACAAGCATGTACCACCACACTCAGCTATGTTTTTTTTTTTCTTTAGAGACAGAGTCTCACTATGCTGCCCAGGCTGGTCTTGAACTCGTGGGCTCAAGTGATCCTCCCACCTTGGCCTCCAAAGCCATTTCTTGATGCCCTAAAGAAGAAAAACTCTAAGTGGATGTTATCACTATTAATCACCTGGCAAGCACTGATCAAGCTGTATGTGCAGAATTTGACAGTGGACAAACTTTTCTGTCCACCATTCTTAAGAAAGGGGATTTCTATAAATGAAACCTCATCAGAAGAAGGGTAGGAAACTAGTATAAGTTATATATAAACATCTACTTAATATCATAAAGGAACTTTGTTGAAAAACTCTTTGGACTGATTTCTGTCAACTGAATCTTTTATTCAATCCCTTATTTAAAAATAAACAGAAGGCGGGTGTGGTGGTTCACGCCTCTAATCCCAGCACTTTGGGAGGCTGAGGTGGGTGGATCACGAGGTCAGGAGATCGAGACCATCCTGGCTAACACGGTGAAACCCTGTCTCTACTAAAACTACAAAAAATTAACCAGGCGTGGCGGCAGGCGCCTGTAGTCCCAGCTACTCGGCAGGCTGAGGCAGGAGGATGGTGTGAACCTGGGAGGTGAAGCTCACAGTGAGCCGAGATCGCACCACTGCACTCCAGCCTGGGTGACAGAGCAAGATTCCGTCTCTAAAATAAACAAACAAACAAACAGAAAACAGGCTGGGCATGGTGGCTCACACCTGTAGTCCCAGCACTTTAGGAGGCCAAGGCGAGTGGATTGTTTGAGGCCAAGAATTCAAGACCAGCCTGGCCAAAATGTCAAAATCCATCTCTACTAAAAATATGAAAATTAGCTGGACATGGTGGTGTGTGCCTGTAGTCCCAACTACTCCGCAGGCTGAGGCATGAGAATTGCTTGGACCTGGGAGGCGGAGGCTGCAGTGAACCAAGATTGTACCACCGCACTCCAGCCTGGGCGATAGAGTGAGACTCTGTCAAAAAAAAAACAACACACACACACACACACACACACACAGAGTAAACAATTAATTGCTTTAGGATCTGCTAAAGGAAAAGGGATCTCCCCTGTCCTCTGGCCAGGGACCCCCTATAGTACACTCCAAGTTAAGCTACATATTATAAAAGCGCTCTTATTCCAGGCATTCAGTTCCAGTAACAGGTGGGGTAAATCAGAGATAAAGCCAGTAACTATTTAAAATGATATGTGAAAGTGTATGTATATACACAGTTTAGATATTTTGTTTTGACTTAATATACAAAAGTATATTCATTTGACAATCTTTTGAAACAGAGCTGAGTAGGTTTTATGAGTTCACTGAATAGAGCTCTTTCTTTTATAAACCATACCATTGTATTGTCTGCAATTTCCACAATTTACAGTTTTGGTCGTTTTTTTTATTTTCATTTTTCCGAGACTGAGTCTTGCTCTGTCACCCAGGCTAGAGTGCGGTGGTGCGATCTCAGCTCACTGCAACCTCCACCTCCCGGGTTCAAGCCATTCTTCTGTCTCAGCCTTTCCAGTAGGTGGGATTACAGGCACGTGCCATGATGCCTGGCTAGTTTTTGTATTTTTAGTAGAGACAGGGTTTCACCACGTTGGCCAGGATGGTCTCAAACTCTTGACCTCAAGTGATCCATCACCTTCGGCCTCCCAAAG
The DNA here is from genome assembly GCF_000951035.1 of Colobus angolensis palliatus. Lineage (NCBI taxonomy): Eukaryota > Metazoa > Chordata > Mammalia > Primates > Cercopithecidae > Colobus > Colobus angolensis. The sequence continues at coordinate 7,062,878 of NW_012117043.1, read as the reverse complement.
TGCAGGGATTACAGGCGTGAGCAACCATGCCCAGCCTGGGCTTTTTAAAAATAATGCAAGATTGCAAAAATTTGCAAGACAATCTAAGTGCAGAATCTTCTCAGTTTTTACAAAATTCCTCCCAATCTTTTATAGCTGACGCAGCCATCCATAATTTCATAGCATTTATTGAGTCAGCATTCAACTTAGGCTTCCTAGGAATAACTATTTTTATAATCAATTTTCATCAGTTCATATAAACTTTTATGAAAATTATATAATTACAGTAATAAGAACTAGCCCAACAGTTCTGGAATATATCCAACATCTCTGATGAGTCCCCAGGGTTACAGTGTGCGGAAAGAAGTGGGGAGCGCCAGTTATATGGAGGCCAAGGAAGAGAACATCTCCTGCGTGTAAAAGCTATTCATAAACCACTGTAGATAGAAAGAGCCTAAATTTTCAAATTCTTTTCTAAAAGACTCACCAGGTAAGGATGAAAGAATTTCTATATCTACTTGCTGGGTCTCTGGATTGTGGCTTAATATTCTTCCTTCCTTTCAAAAATAAAAGTCCAAGTCAAAATCAACATGTAAAACACTGTGAATATACTAAAAACCACTGAATTGTAGACTTTAAAATGGTTAAAATGTTGAATTTTATGTTATGTGAATTTTATCTCAGTTGAAAAATTTAAAAATAAATCCACATATAGAGAAAATAAAAGTAAGTAGACTAATAAACCCGTTATGTGAGTATACAGAAATATCTTTAGAGGCAAAATAGATACATTTAAATCATAAATGGCAGACACTACCTTAAATAACTCGATGAAAGTAAAGATTACACCAGGGAACCAAAAGTGAGTGAATGCGGGAAAAGGAGGAAAAATCACACCAGGTGGATATATTCAAGTGACCACTGACCATGACAGCATTCATCAGGAGAGACCAGATATATTCTAATGGTGCTGCCTCGGTTCCTGATGCTTTTAGAACCCTTCTAAAATAGTGATCACAACCCCTCAGGAGAAACTAGAAGGCACTTTATCACTGGTAAGATCCCAATTCCCCTTCTCCCAGGTCTCCAGGTGTGGGAGCTGATTTTCTAATCCATCAAGAGGATGACTGCCCATGCATGTAGGCGAGGGGGAGACACATGGTAGCCTCTGGGGGTACATACTGAGAGGCCAAGCAACCAGTTCCTCCTGACTCTATCTAGAATTTCTGAGCACTGTCAACAGTGTTTTTTAGAACCAGACTCAACAGGGAATCAGGAGCTTGGGAGACTACATTTTTGAGTACAGAATTTAACTAATTTAATTTTTGGAGACAAGGTTAATGAAAAAAGCAGATGATCAAGCTAGATAACTGCGTTTGAGGTCAAAGCAAAAAAGTAGAACCAATTTTCATTCTTAAAATGATTGTGAAAGCAATTTCAAAAATCTTCAAAAAATTTTGTCACTAAAGTAGGCAAATCACCTTCCAACATTAATAACCATGACGACTAACACCAATTTAATATGCAATTTTTTTTAAGAGTCTCATTTTGTCACCCAGGCTGGAGTACAGTGCAACGATCTCAGCTCACTGCAACCTCCACCTACCGGGTTCAAGTGATTCTTGTGCCTCAGTCTCCTGAGTAGCTGGGGCTACAGGTGCATGCCACCACGCCAGGCTAATTTTTTGTATTTTTAGTAGAGATAGGGTTTTGCCATGTTAGCCAGGCTGGTCTCGAACTCCTGACCTCAAGTGATTCGCCTACCTTGGCCTCCCAAAGTGCTGGGATTACAGGCGCGAGCCACTGCACCTGGCTGTTAACACGCAATTTTTAAAAATCAGTATCATCTAGAATTACAATTTACAGAGGTTGTGGGATGTATCAATACAATATTCATTTCCATTTCCTCATATATCACACAATTAAATTAGTTATCTATGGTAGGGTGACAAAACACCCTGGTTTGTTCAAGACAGGTCTGTTCATCTTTCCAGCATAACTATTAATAGCACTCCCTTTCACTCACAAGTATCCTCATTTAGGTGATAAATTACACGATCACCTTATCCACAGGAGACACCAAGTGCCTAAGAAGATAAAAACAGGCCGGGTGCGGTGGCTCAAGCCTGTAATCCCAGCACTTTGGGAGGCCGAGACGGGCGGATCACGAGGTCAGGAGATCGAGACCATCCTGGCTAACACGGTGAAACCCCATCTCTATGAAAAAAATACAAAAAGCTAGTCGGGCGAGGTGGCGGGCGCCTGTAGTCCCAGCTACTCGGGAGGCTGAGGCAGGAGAATGGCGTAAACCCGGGAGGCGGAGCTTGCAGTGAGCTGAGATCCGGCCACTGCACTCCAGCCCGGGTGATAGAGCGAGACTCCGTCTCAAAAAAAAAAAAAGAAGATAAAAACAAAACACCAATGACCTAGAACTAACCCACCAGATCCCTTCATTAACTGATTCTTCCAGCCTGCTTTTGAGGAAAGGTTTTTTTTCCTTTTTTTTTTCGAGACAGAGTCTTGCTCTGTCATCCAGGCTGAAGTGCAGTGGCACGATCTCGGCTCACTGCAAGCTCTGCCTCCCGGGGTCATGCCATTCTCCTGCTCTCAGCCTCCCGAGTAGCTGGGACTACAGGCTCCCGCCACCATGCCCCGCTAACTTTTTTGTGTGTATTTTTAGTAGAGACAGGATTTCACTGTGTTGGCCAGGATGGTCTTGATCTCCTGACCTCGTGATCTGCCTGCCCGGCCTGCCAAAGTGCTGGGATTACAGGCGTGAGCCACCACACCCAGCCTTGAGGAAAGGTTTTTATAAAGATTTTAAAAGTCTTCCAAGGCATCAATCCAGATCAAATCAAATTCCCTTGTGTTTTATCTATGTTACTATATTAACATTACCAATTATTACCTTAAAAAATGGCCTTACATTCCATATTGTACATCAAAAAAAGAAAGGATGCACTTTAACAAGATTTTCAACAAAATTTTGGTGGGTGAAAAAGAAACTTGTAATTCTGTGATCCCGCTGAGTTAAGCTTTTATTGAACTATGAAAAACCTCACATGCCAATATCAAGACTCATACAGATATTAAGTAAGTAAATTCCATGGATAATATTTATGAATTACCTGTGGTTAACTGATAACGCAAAAGAAATCATACTAGATCATAATAACCAGAAGTAATTCACAAATATGTAAAATAGATTCCCATGATGAAAATAATCAAATCTTCTTGCTGAGAACTATTTATTATTTTCTTTCAAAGTTTAGAATCATGAGGGAATGAATACCCAAATAAGTTGGTGTGTCTAAACTAATTAGAAAAAAGTAACTAAAAAAATTAAACTGGCTGGGCATGGTGGCTCACACCTATAATCCCAACACTTTGGGAAGCCAAGATGGGGGGACTGCTTGAGCCCAGGAGTTTGAGACCAACCTGGACAACATAGCAAGATCCCGTCTTTATTTAAAAATAAAAAATTAATATTTTTTTTAAAAAGTAAAAATTAAGCTCATCATTCTCCTACTCTATTCTTCCCAAATATAAGGCAAATAACACTGGGAGACTTCACAGTGATACTATTAAAAAGTTGACATTTCGATAATGTTTTCATTTTCTACTTTCTGGCATTTTTATTTAGTAAAAAAACAAATCTGTATTATCCATACAAGTAGTATTAAATATGACTTTCGTTTTATTAATATACTGACAACTTACTTTTAAATAAACATCCTTACCTTGTAGTCAGAGACATCAGGAGAGTAACTGGATGTTAGTTCCAAAAGCTAAAAAAGAAGAAAAAACCCACAAATACATAAGCTCTCTTCTCCCCTCACATTCCCACAGCTCCTCCATCATGCCATGCTGGGGTGTCCACCCCACCAGTCTGGGAGCCCTACCAGGAACCCATGACAACACTGCGGTTCCAGTGGGAAGGGCTTTTACAAACACTTTAAACCTGATTTGTTAAGTAAGTTTATTTGGAAGGGGAATGAACCTTTTTTGCTGTGACCGTTGTTTTGAAATATACCTTAAATGCAATCTTTTCTCCAACTTGAGGGGCAGCTGCTAACAGTGGTAACAGACTATAGTCCTTCTTCTGTGTCTCTACTGGATTCTGAAAAACAGTGTTAATCATGTGACATCATTATTGGTGAGAAAATGTGAACCCGTGACATGAACTCCACACACATTCTAAGGGGAAAGGGAGGAGGTAACTTACAAAAAATAATACTTACCTGGATAATAGTAGATGAATTTGTTACCACGTCATTTAATTGCTGTTGCCTCTGGTTGTCAGTGCTTCTATTTACAACACAGGAAACAGGATGCCCTCGTCCTCGACCTCTCCCCCGCATACCCCGTCCCCTGGCTCCCTTCCAAGAAAAAAGGTTCTCTCCTCTACCCCATCCTCTTCCTAAACTAGCGGGGAGAGACACACTGGGAGAAGGACCAGGAGCCTGGCCACCATTTGAGCCAGAACGCCTCCATCCAGCAGCACCTGCACTCTGTGATGATGGCCCTGGGCCTGGACAACCTCTTCCTGCAAAAAGGCCTACTGTCTTTAAGAAACCCGCAGCACACTCTGGGGTGCTCGATGACATCAAGCATTGGTCATCTGACTCTGAACTAGAGTCTGAACTAGAAGATGTTGTTCCAGAGGTCTTGCCCTTGCTGGGGGTAAGGCTAAAGCCAGGTTTTGTAGCCAGTTTGTCTGCAGTTGTATTTTTGCTAGAGGGTTCTTCCTTTGATAACTCAGTTGGTAATTTCTCTGAGGAATTTCTGGCTTCCAAAGTGACTCTGCTGGGACCATCACTGATAGATTCATCACAAGACTCAGACTCCGAGGAGGAACTAGGACTCTCTTTTGAGCAAACGCTTACACTAGCTTTCCTTTTGGCTCTAACAAGGCTGTTTCTAGCAGAACCTTTTGGAGAACTACATCTCTGATCGGTCCAGTCTTTTACTGCCTGTACTTTAGGAAACTTGGGATTCTTGGCCTTTTTTTTATATTCACATTTCTCCTTTTTCTTTGGTGATTTTCTTTTGGTCTCTTCATTATCATCACCTACTATGACACAGGCTGCTTTATTTTTTCTCTTGTTTTTTTTGCTGACAGTCTGATCTGTGACAGCTTTTGGTTCCAGATCCAAGACCTTCTCATTATTGTTATTGTTCTCTTGCCTCTTCCAATGCTTCTTTGAATACTTGTAATCTGGTTCAGTTTCTTCATCCTCCTCTAACTGAAATGCCCGCTTCTTTGCTTTTCTAAGAGATAAATTAGTGTCACCATTACTGATGACTACAGAATTCTCAGCAACTCCTCTCTCTTCTAATTTAACTCTGTCAACAGAACAAGAGAGAAAGCTAGAGTGAGCAATTTGTAAACACATCTCCAGGACATAGTTATATACTGAGATGACTCTACAAAATGTAACTACCATCAGTCAATGAAAAAATGTCATATCAATTAAAGACAAAAGACTCTTTCTGGCAAAATGGCCCATACAGCATTACTCACAGTCAACTTTCAAATGACTAGTTTTATTTATTGAATAGCTACTGCATCCCAAACATTTTTTATACGTTTTTTTCTAATCTAAACACCAACACAAAGTAGGTATTTTTAATTTTACAGATCGCAAAATTACAGCTCAGACAAGTTACTTGCCCCAAATCTAGAGCTGATAAGTAGCAGAAAGGCAATTCAAACTTCAGTTTGTCTAACTTCAAACTCACAATCTTTCTAAGATATGCATGTCACCTACCCTAAAAGGTGATAATGCTGATTATCCATTTTGTTTCAGAATGTGGGCTGCTTTCTTTAACAATATTTTACTCGTTTTAATTTAGGTGAATACTAAACAATTTACGTTCTCTGGGGTATTGACAGCCATCTGTACAATTCCATGACACTCTGTGAAGCTTAATTTTATGTATCAATTTGTCTGGGCTATTGGGTGTCCAGATATCTGGTTAAAACGACACTGGCTCTTTCCACACCATCACACTGGTGCACACGCATGTCCTGGCTGATGCTCTCAAGGGCATCAACAAAGCTGAAAAGCAAGGTAAATGCCAGGTTCTTATTAGGCCGAGCTCCAAAGTAATTGTCCAGTTTCTTTTTTTTTAGTTTTTTTAATTTTTTTTTTTTTTTTTTGAGACAGAGTCCCAACTCTGTCACCCAGGCCAAAGTGCACTGGTGCATTTCTCAGTTCACTACAACCTCTCCCTGCCAGGTTCAAGAGATTCTCGTGCCTCAGCCTCCCAAACAGCTGGGATTACAGGCACCCACCACTATGCCTCGCTAATTTTTGTATTTTTAGTAGAGATGGGGTTTTGCCATGTTGGCTGGGCTGATCTTGAACTCCTGGCCTCAAGTGCCCAAGTGATCCACCTGCCTTGGCCTCCCAAAGTGCTGAGATTACAGGCATGAGACATCGTGCCCAGCCCCATCATCCAGTTTCCAACTATAATGATGAAGCATGGTTACACTGGCAAGTCTGAAATCACTGGTGATCACAGAGCTGGGAAAATTGTTGTAAACCTCATAGGCAGGCTAAACAAGTATGGAGTAATCAGCCCCAGATTTGATGTGCAACTCAAAGATCTAGAAAAATGGCAGAATAATCTGCTCCCATCCCACCAGTTTGGTTTCACTGTACTGACAACCTTGGCTGGCATCACAGACCATGAAGAAGCAAGACAAAAACACACAGGAGGAAAAATTCTGAGATTCTTTTTATAAGGATGTGATACATATTTACAAATATATTGCCTCAGTGGGCAAAAAAAATTATGCTGGGAGTATGTGCAAGGCTGTTTCTGGATGAGATTAACATTTAAATTGCTAGACCGAGTAAAGTACATTGCTGTCTCCAATGTGGGTGGGGCTCATCCAACCTGCTGAAGGCCTGAATAGAACAAAAAGACTGAGTAAGGGAGAATTAACTTCTCTGCCTGACTCTTTAAGCTGGGACATCGGTCTTCTCCTGCCTTCAAACTCGAACTTGAACTAGAAATATACCATTGGCTCTCCTTGGTCTATAGCTTACCAACTAAACTTAGGACTTCTCAGCCTCCACAATCCTATAAGCCAATTCCTTACAATAAATCCCATGTCTGTGAGTGAGTATTTGTATTTGTGTGTGTGTGTGTGTGTGTGTGTGTGTGTTTCTTACTGGTTATGTTTCTCTGAATAACCCTACTTCATCCAAAATGTCACTATAGGAAAGCAACTTCATTCCTCTATCAACTGGCAACAGTTAATCCCAGAATGTGCAGTCTGATAATGATGGAAGTCTTGAGAGTGTCCTCGATGTTAAGCAAATAGTAAGCACTCAAAAATGCCTGTTGGCCAGGCACGGTGGTTCATGCCTGAAATCCCAAAACTTTGGGAGGCTAAGGTGGGAGGGTCGCTTGAGCCCAGGAGTTTAAGACCAGCCTGGGCCACATAGGGAGACCCTGGCTCTACAAAATACAAGCATTAGGCTGGGTGCAGTGGCTCACGCCTGTAATCCCAGCACTTTGGGAGGCTGAGGTGGGCGGATCACGAGGTCAGGAGATCGAGACCATCCTGGCTAATACAGTGAAACCCCGTCTCTACTAAAAATACAAAAAATTAGCTGGGCGTGGTGGTGGGCGCCTGTAGTCCCAGCTAGTTGGGAGGCTGAGGCAGGAGAATGGCGTGAACCCGGGAGGCGGAGCTTGCAGTGAGCCGAGATCGTGCCACTGCACTCCAGCCTGGGCGACAGAGCAAGGTCGCAAACAAACAAACAAACAATAGGCAGGCAGGTTGGCGCATGCCTGTGGTCCCAGCTACCCGGGGCGCTGAGGTGGGAGGATCACTAGGGCCCAGGAGGTCGAGGCTGCAGTGAGCTGTAATTGCGCCACTGCTGAAAACACAGATTATACTTACAAGGCATTTACATCCAGCTATATATTTCATCAAGTTTTTTTAGTGACCAGGGAAAGACGTAGACAATCATATTTGAAAATGAAAGGCCGGGCGCGGTGGCTCAAACCTGTAATCCCAGCACTTTGGGAGGCCGAGAGGGGCGGATCACGAGGTCAGGAGATCAAGACCATCCTGGCAAACATGGTGAAACCCCGTCTCTACTAAAAAATACAAAAAACTAGCCGGGCGAGGTGGCGGGCAGAGCTGAGATCCGGCCACTGCACTCCAGCCTGGGCGACAGAGCGAGACTCCGTCTCAAAAAAAAAAGAAAAAAGAAAATGAAGAACAACTGGTGAATGATAGGAGTATATGTTACAAGCATTCTTTAAATTTTTTAAGGCATAGTAATCCTGTGGATTTACCTCAATGCGGTAGTTGAAAAAAATCCTCAATTATTTGTCAGAAAACATAACTATACAGACACACAAATCAAGATAAAATAAAATAAGAGTTACTGACATCAGCAGTAGGATAAAGAGAGAAATAAAATGCTAAGTGACTAGGGATTTTAAATTACAAAAACACATTCCCCTCTGTTCCCAGCTGGGGACCCTGGCATCTAATAGCAAGGAAATAATTCTTAATCTGGCAAAAGTCAGTTTGGTATCCTATGAATTTAAGAACTACCATGGAAGCCCTACAATATCAGATGTTTTTCTTGACATTTCTGATAAATTTGTTTTTACTTGTAGCAATGATCCAAGCTTCAATTCTGAGATGACCAAATAGGACCAAACTCTCTGTCAAATTCTGAAAATGGTTGCAAAATTCTGTTCAGTCACTGTGGTTTATTAAGGGCCTGGAAAACAGCACATGGAACATCCAGTTGATGAGAACCCCTTCCTTTCCTGGGAGTTGGCAACATCCTCACGCCTTCCAAAGCAGCTCTTGGCATCGTCTCACCCATTCTTAAGACCATGCATTGGCCGGGCGCGGTGGCTCACGCCTGTAATCCCAGCACTTTGGGAGGCTGAGGCAGGCAGATCACGAGGTCAAGAGATCGACACCAGCCTGGCCAACATGGTGAAACCCCGTCTCTACTAAAAATACAAAAATTAGCTGGGCGTGGTGGCACGCGCCTGTAGTCCCAGCTACTCAGGAGGCTGAGGCAGGAGAATCGCTTGAATCCGGGAGGCAGAGGTTGCAGTGAGCCAAGATCATGCCACTGCACTCCAGCCTGGCAACAGAGAGAGACTCCATCTAAAAAAAAAAAAAGAAGACCATGCCTCTACAGTTATTTGGCTTGAAGGTATGACCTGTGATTGCTGCAGCCCCACTTCCTACTGTTCCCCAAGAGAATGACTTCGGTTTTTAAAATATTAAGATTATAATCAGGTGTCATGGCACATGCCTGTAATCCCAGCTACTCAGGAGGCAGAGGGAAGATCACGTGAACCCAGGAGTCCAAAACTAGCCTGGGCAACACAGTGAGCCCTCATCTGGGAAGAAAAAAAAAAAAAGAAAGAAAGAAAATATTAAGATTGAGAGGCAAAATACCATTCAGGGAAAAAGAAATAGTTCTCCTGGGTCTGCTTAGTTACCATTCCTGTCAGGTGCACCTTCCCTGGCAATATTCTCTATTTCTTTACCTGGATCACAAAAAATAGAGTATCCTTTTACAAACAGAAGTGCATGCAGTTGTCCTTTCACAAGTAGAAGTGAATTACCTAGGTCACTAGTGACGAAAGAGAGTTGATTCCAAGAAACTCTAAAAACAGATCCTCACTTTTCTTTTTTCGAGATAGAATTTTGCTCTGTCGCTCAGGGCAGAGTGCAGCAGCACAATGTGGGCTCACTGCAACCTCCTCCCCTTGTGTTCAACCAATTCTCCTGCCTCAGCCTCCCAAGTAGCTGGGATTACAGGCGCCCGCCACCATGCCCTGCTAACTTTTTGTATTTTTAGTAGAGATGGGGTTTTGCCACATTTGTCAGGCTGGTCTCGAACTCCTGACCTCAGTTGATTCACCCGCCTTGGCCTCCCAAAGTGTTAGCATTACAGGAGTGAGCCACCGTGCCTGGCCATCCCCACTTTTCATTCTAACTCTCCGCACAGCAAACCGGGTGGTATTATCAAAATGTAAGTCCACCCTTAACATCTACAATTGGGCTTCTAGGATTCTGTTATGCAGAAAAACTGACACGCCCATCTGTCAAACCTGATACCCCCTACGCATTGCCAGCCTAGGCCAAAGTGAATGCCTGGGTTCAAATGCTATTTCTGCCACTGTAACTTTTTAAAAAATCACTACCTCAGCCTTTCTCATCTATAAAAATGAGGACAATGACAATAATTATAGTACTCAGTGAATTATTATACAGAGACAGCATGACCGACTCAGAACAAGTGATATCCAAATGTTAGCGCTAATTTTTATTAACACAATGAATGTTGTTAGTCCTGTGATGGGTAAGTTGGTGAATTTTTAAAAGTTGTACAAGTCTGTACAACCTTTCTGGAAGCTAATTTGACTGTACTTACCAGTTTTTATATGTACCTTCTCTTAGACCAATGGGTGTCTCTTCTAAGAATAAATCCAACTGAATCATTTTCCCAGTACACAAAAATATACAAGAATATTCACGGAAGCACTATGTAGCAAACAGAAAAGAATGATGTACCTCACATACTTTATATACCGAGATGGCCCACGATAGGTGAAAAAGCAAGGTGCAGAACAGTATGTTACGATATCTGTATTTTAAAAGTATAAGTACATATGGTTGCACATGTATAGAAATCTGGCGGCCGGGCGCGGTGGCTCAAGCCTGTAATCCCAGCACTTTGGGAGGCCGAGACGGGCGGATCACGAGGTCAAGAGATCGAGACCATCCTGGCTAACACGGTGAAACCCCGTCTCTACTAAAATACAAAAAAAAAAAAAAATAGCCGGGCGAGGTGGCAGACGCCTGTAGTCCCAGCTACTCGGGAGGCTGAGGCAGGAGAATGGTGTGAACCCGGGAGGCGGAGCTTGCAGTGAGCTGAGATCCGGCCACTGCACTCCAGCCTGGGTGACAGAGCGAGACTCTGTCTCAAAAAAAAAAAATAGAAATCTGGCAAGATATGCCCCATACCCCAAACTTAACCAAGGTTACTTCTGGAGAGTGAGGTGTGGGAAAAAGTATATTACAAGAGAAGTAGGAAACTTTTTACCTTCGATTATCCAAGGAGCCACTAACTACAGCAATGTGAAATGAGAACTCATCTCTAATATTTTGTTTTGTTTGAGATGGGGTCTTGCACTGCTGCCGAGTCTGGAGTGCAGTGACACAATCATGGCTCACTGCAGCGTCAACTTCCGAGGCTCAAGTGATCCTCCCACCCCAGCCTCCCAAGTAGCAAAGACTATAGGTATCCATCACTGAGCCCGGCTTTATTTTTGCATTGTTTTTTTTTGAGGGGGGTGGGGTTGGTAGAACAAGGGTCTCCCTATGTTGCCCAGGCTGCTCTCAAACTCCTGGACTCAAGTGATCCTCCCACCTCAATCTCCCAAAGTGCTGGTATCACAGGCATAAGCCAACATGCCTGGCCCATCTCTAATATTTAATCAATGTGTTTTTGTTTTGGTTTTTTCGAGATAAGGTCTCACTGTCGCCCAGGCTGCAGTGCAGTGGCACCATGTCAGCTCACTGAAGCCTTTACTTCCCAGGCTTAAACGATCCTTCCACCTCAGCCCCCCAAGCAGCTGGGACTACAAGCATGTGCCACCATGCCTGGCTAATTTTGTTGTATTTTTCTGTAGAGATGGGGTTTCACCATGTTGCCCAGGATGGACTCAAACTCCTGAGCTCAGACAATCTGCCTGCCTCGGCCTCCCAAAGTGCTGGATTATAGGCATGAGCCATGGTGCCCAGCCTTAGTTAGGTATTAACTGCCAGAGTTAAAAGGGTCAGAGAGGACAGAATGCACTTTGTTTCCTTACAGAATTGACTCTTCAAAAGGGAGTTCTCAGGCCGGGTGCGCGGTTCAGGCCTGTAGTCCCAATACTTTGGGAGGCTGAGGCGGGAGGACTGGTTGAGCCCAGGAGTTTGAGACCAGCCTGGGCAACTTAGTGAGCCCTCTCTACTAAAATTAAAAAACTGCACTGGTAGTCCCAGCTACTCGGAAGGCTGAGGCAGGAGGAGCCCTTGAGCTCAGGAGTTCCAGGCTGTATGAGCCAAGGTTGTGCCACTGCACTCCAGCCTGGGCAATGGAGTGAGACCCTGTCTCAAAAAATAAGGGAATCTCTCTGAATCTACTGTAATTCTGAGGCCTGCACGATTAAAAAATAATAATAATTTAAAAAATTAAAAACCGACAGACACAGTCGCTCACCCTTGTAATCCCAGCACTTTGGGAAGCTGAGGAGGGCAAATCACTTGAGGTCACAAGTTCGAGACCAGCCTGGCCAACACGGTGAAACCCCATCTCTACTAAAAATACAAAAAAATTAGCCTGGCACGATGGCGGGCGCCTGTAAGCCCAGCTACTTGGGAGGCTGAGGCAGAAGAATCACTTGAACCCAGGAGGCAGAGGTTGCAGTGAGCCGAGATTGTGCCACTACACTCCAGCCCGGGCAACAGAGTGAGATTCCATCTCAAGATGGATAGATAGATAGATAAAAAAAAATAAAAATAAAAATAAAAAACCAAAACTGAGGTTGCAGTGAGCCAAGATTGTGCCACTACATTCCAGCCCGGGCAACAGAGTGAGATTCCATCTCAAGATAGATTAGATAGATAGATAGATAGATAGATAGATAGATAGATAGATAGATAGATAGAAACAAAACAAAAATAAAAAACCAAATCTGCCAACACCCTGATCTTGGACTTGTCGTCTCCAAAAGAGTAAGAAATAAATTTCCATTTTTTAAGCCACCCAGTCTGTGGTATTTTGTAATAGCAGCCCCAGCAAACTAACGCAGGGGGCTCCAAGGCAATAGGAGCACCTCCTCCTCCTCCTCCCAGGAGCGTTAGAGGCCACCTTTAGGAACTCACTGTCAGAAACGTGGGGGCAGATGAAGCCAGATTCCTGGGGTTTAAGAGAATGGGCTATGAGGAAACAGCAGTGGAATATAAGTGTGTGGTACATCTAAAGCCTCAAAGGCTGTTCCTCAGGATTCCCACAACCTGGTTCCACTTTCCCTCGTTAGACTTCTCAGTACTGCCAATGATCCCAACAGAATGCTTTGGCTGGTCAGACTCATCTTTTTATCAAGTCCAGCCAGCTTTTGTCTCTACAGCTGTGCTTTGATCATCCAACATTTCCCACCCATTCTTCAAGGTACTGCTCAATTCCCTAACCATTTTGTTCCACGCTGATCTCCCTTTTCTCAACCAGCTTCTGCACTTACCAGTATAACTTGGTCTAACTATTCAGTCTAATTGCCCATATCACAGAAGGTAATATACAAAAGCATGAAACTCATTATTGGGGTCCCAGTCCAACGATATTGGGTACTTTGAGAACAGAGACTATGTTTTCTTCTGTAGCTCTGAAGAAAAGTGAATCTGTTAGGGAAAAACAATGATTGCAGGCATAAGACAACAATAAAGATGAATTTTCCAGATTCATCTTTTTCTATAATCTGCCCATTTGCCACTGAAGCCACTACAGAGGTATTTTTTGCCACATGCAGCTGTGCATTCGAAGTATTTAGGAAGGATTTGCCTGTCATCGTGTTGTAATTATTATTTATAACAATTTTCATGGTTTGTTTTTGTCATTGTTAACTTCATTATGAAGAATGTAATGTCCAGATGATTCATTAAAGTATAATTCTAGTTAGCTAGCACAAGTTATTAACTTATTAGGCAAGGGACAGTTCAGAAAGTAATCTTAATAGGATGGGACACAATCCTTAGAATTGTAATATTTAAATAATCCTTCAATTGCAGAGAGAATAGAGATCTATTTCACAGTCAATAAAAAGGGGGGAAAAAACTCTTTGAAATTCGGATTATTTCAAATTGTCATTTGAAACAGTTGAACATTACGCAATAAATCATCACCAACATCCTGATTTGAAGATGCAGTTATTGTTCCAAATTAAATTCCTTGATGTTCTGAAGAAATCTTACAGAATCTGATATGCTCAAGGGTAAGGAATATTCAACAACAAAGGGCAGCAAGAGAAAATAGCCTGGTTCACAACTCTGGAATTAATTCACCGTAACTGAAGCTTAAAGGCGGTGGGGGGAAGGAAGGCTGGCACAGTGGCTCACACCTGTAATCCCAGTGCTTTGGGAGGCTGAGAAGAGAGGACAGCTTGAGCCCAGGGATTCGAGATCAGCCTGGGTAACATGGCAAAATCCTGTCTCTACAACAAATACAAAAATTAGCCAGGCGTGGTTGCCTGGCCTGAAGTCCCAACTACTTAGGAGGCTGAGGTGGGAGGATTGCCTGTGCCCAGGAGGTCGAGGCTACAGTAAGCTATGACCGCACCACTGCACTCCAGCATGGGCATGGGAAACCCAGTCTCTTTGTTTAAAAGAGAAAAGAAAAAAAAAAAAGCCTGAATAAATCGGTCCAAGACATGCATCCAAACTGGTGATACCATCATCTGACTGTGGCAACTCAACCACATTTCAGCAATTCATACTACAATTGCTCCTGGATACTCACCTCATTATCATTTTTTAACTTCCAAAATCACATTTAAGATTATTTTGTGGTTCCCAATTTACAGCCCAAAAGGACTCAAGGCACTTATTTGAGAAAACCCCAAAATGTCTGGGTGAGACACAGAATGATACGCCACCAGAAGTCTCAGGGGACACCGGGCACACGAGAACTAAGGCTGGACAACAGCATGTTATGAAGAAAACGCGACGATTCCCCTTTGTCAGCTTGGGTCTCCTGCACCTGACCCTGAAGGCCGCCAAGGGTAAGGCCGGGTCTCCCGCACCATGGACACGGAACACAGTCGCACAGTGCCTAGCTAAGCGTGGATGTGCTATATCAAGGCTGAAAGAAACCCTGGCCCTGCCCTTAGGCATCAGGGTTTTTCCAAGTTTCATTCTCCTGTCATAGAAGCATCCCGGGAAGGTTGCTGGTTACAATGCAGATTCCGGCCAGGCGCAGAGGCTCACGCCTGTTAATTCCAGCACTTTGGAAAGCCGGGAGGATCACTTAAGGTCAGGAGTTCAAGACCAGCCTGGTCAACATGGTGAAACCTGTCTCTACTAAAAATACAACAACAGCAACAAAATTAGCCGGGCATGGAGGTGAACGCCTGTAATCCCAGCTACTTGAGAGGCTGAGGTGGGAGGATCGATTGAATCCGGGAGGTGGAGGTTGCAGTGAGCTGAGATTGTGCTACTGCACTTCAGCCTGGGTAACAGAACGAGATTCAGTCTCAAAAATAAAAATAATAGGGGCAAGGTGGGGTGGCTCACGCCTATCATCCCAGCATTTTGAGAGTCTGAGGCTGGCAGATCACCTGAGGTCAGGAGGTCGAGACCACCTAGACCACTGTGGTGAAACTCCATCTTTACTAAAAATACAAAAATTAGCCGGGTATGGTGGCGGACGCCTGTAGTCCCAGCTACTTGGGAAGCTGAGGCAGGAAAATTGCTTGAACCCAGGAGGCGGCGGTTGCAGTAAACCGAGATGGCGCCACTGTACTCCAGCCTGGGCGACAAAGCAGGACTCTGTCTCAAAAATGAATAAATAAACAATAAAATGCTGATTCCTGAGCCCCAAAGTTGACTACACCAATCAGTATCTCCCGGGTTAGCGAACGTGCATTTTTACAGTCCCACCCCTCAAACCCTCATCCCCTTCCCCATTCCCCATCCCCTCCACAACCAGGTCTAGCGGCCTCAAGCCCGGGCGTGCGCAGGCGCGTCCCCCTCCCGCCGCCCACCCGGCCGTCCCGCTCCCTGCACCGCGTACCTGAGGCAGTCGTTGTCTCTCACCAGGCGCGCGCTCTCGGCGGGGGGCAGGAGCCCCCCCTCCAGGTAGAGGCCTAGGAGGGCCCCAGAACTGAAGCCGAAGCGCTGGCGGATGAGACTAATGAGATCTGTGACGACTCGGCATCTGTTCAAGTCGACCAGAAGCCAGAAGGCCGTACAGTGCGGGGTAGCTGGCGGCGGGTAATCAAATTGAAGCCGTAGCCTAACCGTCTCGGAAGCTGCCATCTTGCTCGGTGCTCAACGGAAGCCGAGAGATACCACGGGGCTACCGAGAGGCGTGCTCGGGCGGCCCGCCCCCCGGAGCCTTTGGCGTGTGCCACCTAGTGGTGGAACGTGGCTACTACAGGCTGCGTCTAGGCGTGAACTCGGAGCGTGGTTGATTTTTTTCATTCAATTTTGTTCACGGCAGCGCTGAGAAAGGGAATAAGTGAAATGCCTTTATTACATTTCTACTGGGCGCTATGTAGGGTCTCCTAATTAAGGCAAGTGTCTGGATAAATAACATTTCTCCTCAGCAGTGGTCTTCTAAGATATTTGCTCATCGACGTAAAAGATTTTTATAAAACAATCGTAACAACACATTTCGCTGACAAAATTTTTCATTATGAGTTGAAAAAGATGTAAGTCCTAGTGTGTTCTCAATGTTGAAATTTTGAAATAAAACTGGTAATCATTCTTCCAAATGTATCCAGTGGAATATAAATACCTTGGCCTTTTAATACCCACCACCAAAGAAAAATGTCCTTGCATTTCTCACCAGATAAGTAAATCAGAATTTACATTATTTCTTATATTTTTTGAACTAGAGTTTACATTTCTCCACATACTATATATTTACTCTTTAATTTTCATGACAAAAGTTAGGAATTATGAACTATTATCCTCATTTAGAGGATTTAAAGAAAACAAGGTTCAGAGAGTTTAAGAAGTAACTAGAGGCCAGGAGCAGTGGCTGACGACTGTAATCCCAGCACTTTGAGAGGCCAAGGTGGGCGGATCACTTGAGACCAGGAGTTTGAGACCACCCCGGCCAAAATGGTGAAACCCCAACTCTACTGAAAATATAAAAATTAGCGGAGTTTGGTGGCATGTGCCTATAATTCCAGCTACTCGGGAGACTGAGGCAGTAGAATCGCTTGAACCCAAGAGGTGGAGGTTGCAGTGAGTCAAGATCGTGCCACTGCACTCCAACCTGGGCAACAGAGCAAGATTCTGTCTTAAAAAAAAAAAAAAAGTAACTTCCCCAAGTTCACTAGACTAGTTAAGTTGTAGATATCAGGGAGTCAGTAGATGAAACAAAATTTCTTAATGGAGAGTAGGGTTTTTTGGATTTTTTTTTTTAGAGTCTCACTCTGTCACCCAGGCTGGAGTGCAGTGGTGCAATCTCTGCTTCCTGGGTTCAAGTAACTCCCCACCTCAGCCTCCCTAGTAGCTGGAACCACAGGCATCAGCCACCATGCCCAGTTAATTTTTGTAATTTTTGTAGAGATGGGGTTTTTCCATGGTGGCCAGGCTGGTCTTGAATTCCTGAATTCAAGCAATCTGCCTGCCTTGGCCTCCCAAAGTGGTGGGGTTACAGGCGTGAGCCATCACCTCTGACCAAAAGCAAGTTTATTAGAGAATTAAAGGAATAAAAGCATGGCTACCCCATAGACAGAGCAGCAAGCCCATACTATAAGTATACTCAGTCAAGTATACTTATAATTACTTCTTGATTGTATGCTAAACAAGGGATGGATTATTCATGAGTTTTCTGTATCCCGATGAAATGGGCAGTGATTTCCCTCAGAACTGTGGGTTCCTCCCCTTTGAGACCATATAGGATAACTTCCGGGCATTTCCAGCCCGGTGCGGTGGCTCACCCCTGTAATCCCAGTTTCTTCACATCCTGACTACCATTTGGCATTGTCAGTAGTTTTTAGTCATTCTGTAGATGTGTTGTGGTATCTTGTGGTTTTATTTCTTTGTTTGTTTGTTTGTTTGTTTTGAGGCTGGGTCTCATTCTGTCTCGAATGCTGAAGTGCAGTGGCGTGATCACAAGGCTTACTGCAGCCTTCACCTCTGAAGCTCAAATGAACCTCCCACTTCATCCTCCTGAGTTGCTGGGACTACAGGGATGCACTGCCATGCCTTGCTAATTTTTGTAATCTTTGTAGAGACGGCGTTTTGCCACGTTGCCCAGGCTGGTCTCAAACTCTTGGGCTCAAGCTATCCTCCCACTTCAGCCTCCCAAAATGTTGGGATTACAGGCATGAGCCACCATGCCCAGCTTCTCGTGGTTTTAATTTGTATTTTCCTAATGGCTAATAATGTTGAACATTTTTTCCTGTGTTTATGTGCTTTCTTCAGTGAAATTCTCTTCAAGTCTTTTACACCTGCTCTAACTGGATTGTTAAATTTTGAGAGTTCTTTATATATCCTAAATAGTAGTACTGAGGTAGAAAAATAGCGTCTGGAGGCAGGGAACACAAGGCCGATTCACACTTCAGCTGTGACAGGAAATATCCTCTCCATTTACAAAGGACATACGAGGAGTAAATGACTTTGTAACTTTACCTCATCCACTCCATTTACATAGGACATACACCAAGAAACCAATGGAAACCTCTGGAGGGTATTTAAGCCACCCAAAATTCTGTAACAGGGCCCTTGAGCCCCTATGCTCGGGCCCACTCCCACCCTGTGGAGCACACTATCGTTTTCAATAAATCTCTGCTTTTGTTGCTTCATTCTTTCCTTGCTTTGTTTGTGTGTTTTGTCCAAGAACCTGGACACCCTCCACCAGTAACAGTAATTTGTCAGATATGTGGGTTGCAGATATTTTCTTCAACTCTGGAGATTTTTTTTTTTTTTCCTTTCATTCTCTTAATAGGGCCTATCACAGGCCAAAAGTCCAGTCGATCAATTTCTTCTTCATTGCTACCTCTGCCTCCCGGGTTCAAGCGATTCTCGTGCCTCAGCCTCCCGAGTAGCTGGGGACTACAGGCACCTGCCACCATGCCTAGCTAATTTTTGCATTTTTAGTAGAGATAACGTTTTACCATGTTGGCCAGACTGCTCTTGAACTCCTGACCTCAGGTGATCTGCCCACCTCGGCCTCCCAAAGAGCTGGGATTACAGGCGGAAGCCTCTGTGCCCAGCCTGTTTGTTTTTTGCTCTGTTGTCCAGGCTGGAGTGCAGTGGCAAGATCATAGCTCACTGCAGCCCCTGCTTTCTGGGCTCAAGTAATCCTCCCAGTTCAGCCTCCCAAAGCAACGGAAACACACATGTGAGCCATAGCCTGAGTTAATTTTTGTATAAGAGTTGTATCAAGGTTCATTTTTGTTTGTTTGTTTGCTTGCCTCTTAATGTCTAATTGCTCCATCACCGTTTGTTAATAACACTATATGTCCTCCATTTTTGAATCTTTTGAATCTTTGTCAGAAATCAGTTGGGCATATTTGTGTACATCTATTTCTGGATTCTCTGTTCTGTTTCATTGATCTATATGTCTATCCCTCCACCAACACCACACAGTCTTTTTCTTTTCTTTTCTTTTCTTTTTTGAGACGGAGTCTCACTCTGTCGCCCAGGCTGGAGTGTAGTGGCATGATCTTGGCTCACTGCAACCTCCGCCTCCCAGGTTCAAGCAGTTCTCCTACTTCAGCCTCCCAAGTAGCTGGGACTATAGGTGTGCACCACCACACCAGGTTAATTTTTGCATTTTTAGTAGATACAGAGTTTCACTATGTTAGCCAGGCTAGTCTGGGACTCCTGACCCCGAGTGATCCACCCACCTGGCCTCCTAAACTGGTAGGATTATAGGCTTGAGCCACTACACCTGGCCCTTGTTTTCTTTTAGAGACAGATCACGCCCACACTGCAGTGCAGTGGTATGATCACAGCTCACTGTAGCCTCAGACTCCTGGGCTCAAGTGACCCTCCCACTTCAGCTTTTCAAGTAGCTAGGACTACCATGCCCATTAATTTTTAATTTTTTTTTAAAAGAGACAGTGTCTGGCTATGTCTCCCAGACTGATCTCAAACTCCTGGCCTCGAGTGATCTTCCCACTTGAGCCTCCCAAAGTGCTGGAATTACAGGTGTGAAACAGCACACCTGGCCAGTCTTGATTACCATAGTTATTTTTGTAAGCCTCGAAATCAGGTAGATAACTTTCACTCACTTTGTTTGTTTGTTTGTTTGTTTATTTTGAGACGGAGTCTCACTCTGTCACCCAGGCTGGAGTGCTGTGGCCGGATCTCAGCTCACTGCAAGCTCCGCCTCCCGGGTTCACGCCATTCTCCTGCCTCAGCCTCCCAGGTAGCTAGGACTACAGGCGCCGCCACCTCGCCCGGCTAGTTTTTGTAGTTTTTAGTAGAGACGGGGTTTCACCATGTTAGCCAGGATGGTCTCGGCCTCCCAAAGTGCTGGGATTACAGGCTTGAGCCACCGTGCCCAGCCACTTTGTTTATTTATATGTTTATTTTATTTTTTGAGATGGAAACTCACCCTGTTGCCCAGACTGCAGTGCAAAGGTGGGATCTCGGCTCGCTGCAACCTCAGCCTCCCTGGTTCAAGTGATTCTCCTGCCCCAGCCTCCTGAGTAGCTGGGATTATAGGCACATTATAGGCACGTGCCACCACGCCCAGCTAATTTTTTGTATCTTTAGTAGAAATGGGGTTTCATAATGTTGGCCAGGCTGGTCTTGAACTCCTGACCTCAGGTGATCCGCCTGCCTCAGCCTCCCAAAGTGCTGGGATTATAGGTGTGAGCCACTGTGCCCAGCCTCACTCTATTTATGCTTTGCCCTAATTGCTTTAGATATTCTACTTCCTTTTCTTTTTCTTATAAATTTTAAAATAATCTTGTTTGTGTATATCTCCAAAAAATCTTGCTGAGATATTGGTGGAAATTGTGTTACACCTGTATATTAATTTGGTATGAATCGACACATTATGTCTCTCCGTTTATTCAGATCTCTGATTTCTTTCATCAGCGTTGTGTGATTTTAAGCATACAAACCCCATATATGTGTTGTTACATTTATTTGTACATATTTCCCTGTGTGTGTGTAGATTCCTCGGGATTTTTTATTTATATAATATCATATGCAAATGGGGACAGTTTTATTTCTTCCTTTCCATTCCTTCCTGTATGCCTTTTCTTTATTCTTTCCTTATTGCACTGACTACAAGTGCTAGTACTATGTTGAATATGAGTGATAAAAGTAGTGTGAACCCCCAAAATTGAGACAGGTCTCAGTTAATTTAGACAGTTTATTTTGCCAAAGTTAAGGACAAAAGCCCGTGACACAGCCTCAGGAAGTCCTGATGACATGTGCCCATAGTGGTCAGGGTAGAGCTTGGATTATTATTATTATTATTATT
>NW_012117043.1:7023168-7040983 GCF_000951035.1 Colobus angolensis palliatus | reverse complement strand
CCACCATGCCCAGCTAATTTTTGTATTTTTAGTAGAGACAGGGTTTCACCATCTTGGCCAGGCTGGTCTTGAACTCCTGACCTTGTGATCCACCCCCCCGCCCCGCCAGCCTTCCAAAGTGCTGGGATTACAGGCGTGAGCTACTGTGCCTGGCTTCACACCTTGGATTTTTTACATTTAGGGAGTCATGAGACGTTAATTAATATATGTAAGAAGTACATTAGTTCTGTCCAGAAAGGCGGGGACAACTCAGCAGAGAGGGGGCTTCCAGGTCACAGGTAGGTGAGAGACAAATGGTTGGATTCTTTTGAGTTTCTGATAAGCCTTTCCAAAGGAGACAATTAGAATATGCATTGATCTCAGTAAACAGAGGGATGACTTTGAATAGAATGGGAGGCAGATTTGTCCTGAGTAGTTCCCAACTTGAATTTTCTCTTTAGCTTAGTGATTTTGGGGGCCCAAATATTTTCCTTTTACATACCCCCACCTTTTCTTTTTAAAATTCTTTTGGAGAGAGCATTTTAGAAGAAAATGAGTCTCTGGTCTCAGGTTTGGTCTGATCTCTCATGGCTAGGACAGTTTTCCTAGACGAGTAGGTCCTGAAAGCTCATCTTTAGCAGGTTGTGAAATCTCATGTCCTGTGAAGAGAAAAATAGGGGGAGGAAGGGAGAAAAACAATAGCAAACAAAAGAACAATCCTGGAAAAATTGATATAGACCACATTACTTTGAAGTTCATACATCAGTAGGCAGATACGAAAGTGGCTTATGCATGTAAATAGGTAACTGTTATTCTGAAGTTTAAGTTGTCTATCTTCAGTTCGCAGGGCTTTAAGAAAGCGTAGCTTAGTTTTCAGTGACTCCAAATTAGGAAAAAAGGGGAAAAAAAGAAGGAAAATATTTTAGAACATTATTTTGATGACTTCTGAACAAGAAAAATTAGAATTCCGTCCAAACTGTAGAAAATAATAAACATTGAAAAACATTACGTAAGACTAGAATCTAACAACAGGTGTACTATAGTTTTGAAACATAATTTTTCTCTCCCCAGTTTCGTGTTTTTACTGAAGACAAATTATGGTAGGACTGGTTTGCTTTATTATACTTGGCCTAATTATTTATAAACAGTGTAGCAAGAATAATTATTTTTTACATAGGCTTTTAAATTGGCTTTGATGGAACTTTGTTCCATAGAAGGAATCTCAGATAAGCCTTTTTTTTCCCCCCCCTGAGATGGAGTCTTGCTCTATGGTCCAGCAGGAGTGCAGTGGCATGAACTCAGCTCACTGCAACCTCCACCTCCTGAGTTCAAGCAATTCTCCTGTCTCAGCTTCCTGAGTAGCTGGGATTACAGGCACACGCCACCATGCCAGCTAATTTTTGTATTTTTAGTACAGATGGGGTTTCACCATGTTGGCCAGGCTGGTCTCAAAACTCCTGACCTTGTGAACCACCCACCTTGGCCTTTCAAAGTGCTGAGATTGCAGGAATGAGCCACTGTGCCTGGCCCTAAATTGTTAAAAGCTATTAATAACTCAAAAGAAAAATTTTAAGACTCAGAAAAACAGCACAATGGATTAGCAATGTTTAAAGTAAAAGTTGAAAAGATAACTTTAGGCCAGGTGTGGTCTAACAATGTGGACTGACATTATCAGTCACCTGACTGATAATGTACACTAAGTTGTATCAGAATTATAGGAGCTTCCCATAATTTTGGAACACATACCAATAACATATTTATACAAATACAATGCAAAGAAAACCAAACACGATTTCTTATTTGACAATGCTTCCTGTATAATTTTTATACCAAACAAGCCAAAATATGTCATTTTAGACTTATGGAATGGAACATCTTAAAGGATTAATTAGGTCAGAAACATATATAATTTATAATTTGATTTTGGAAAGTTTGTCAAATATCAAAGGTTTAAAACACTTGATATCACAAAATAGGATCCCAGGTCATTGTAAAATAAGTCATTAATTTAACCAAGCTGATAACTCAAGGATTTTTTTTTTTAACAAGATGAAAACCTTCATTGTTTGAGAGAGGAGACTTAGTTTTCCAAACAGTAAGCCCTAATAAAGACAGCATGAAGCCAATTAAATTTGTTTTTCAAAATTTTATAAACAATCTATAAAATTATTATCTTGACCATAAGATATAACTTCCATAAGCCTTTATAACCTTTATAACCTTTATTGAGGATTCAGTTAGTGCTTCAAGAAAACCTTGTTAATCTGACACAGAGGCTTATACACTTGTTTGCATCAGTGTGTCTTTGATATTAATGATAACTTACAGAGAAACTGAACTTATTTTATCTCTCAAAATAGGCCCTTGCAATCTCACATGCAATCTCACCTCTTTCACGATTGTCACTGGTACTTGAAAGAGTTAAATAGCTTTAATTTCTAGCCCTTTGTCTCAGGAATGCAATTTATTTTGATTGGCTTCTTCTACCAGGCCTGAACATGAGGCATTAATTGCTGTCAGTGTTTAAGATTTAGCAGGACTTGGTGTCCTTTTTCAGACCAAGGAGTCAAAGCCCTGTAACTCAATGTCACAAAGTCTTTAAAAGCACATACAGGGAGATAAATGGATGTAATAACCTTAATTAAAAATTTTTTATCCCAATTTTTTTCTAAGCAAACCAAAACTTAATAATAATATGACAACTTGATCATATAAAAGGTTTTATATATATATATCTTCTTATTGTTTCTTACACCAACCGTTCATGACATGCTTGGACTTTCTGGTTTGCCCTGAACATTCCTCCTTTTTAAACAACCAGTTATTTTATTTTAGGACTGAATTTACCATGCAAGATTCTTTCTTATATAAAATTATTTCTCTTTAAGCTTTCTTACAAAAAAAAACCAAAACAAAACAAAAAAAAAACCCCTTTTTTTCCTCATAACTTTTTTTTTTTTTGAGACCTAGTCTCACTCTGTCACCCAGGCTGGAGCGCAGTGGCATGATCTCAGCTCACTGCAACCTCCTCCCAGGTTCAAGCAATTCTCCTACCTCAGACTCTGGAGTAGCTGCGATTACAGGCACTTGCCACCACCCCTGGCTAATTTTGTATTTTTAGTGGAGATGGGGTTTCACCATGTTGGCCAGGCTGGTCTTGAACTCCTGACCTCATGATCTGCCCACCTTGCCTCCCAAAGTGCTGGAATTACAGGCATGAGCCACCACGCCCGGCCCACAAAAGGACAATTTTTTTAAGACAGAAAGCAAGCACAGAAACCAAATGCATGGTTTTTTTTTTCTGTTTTTTCCCCGTTTTCTTTTTCTTTTTTTTTTTTGCAACTGTGAGGAATTTTAGCCAAATTAGAGAGGCCTTGTTACCCACAATTTGGAAGTCTCACTTGGATTGGACCAAAAGTCAGATGGAGTTTGTCAAATCCTGTGGGGGAAAGACTGGAACAAACAACAACAACGACAACAACAACAAAAAACCCAACAATATGATCACTGAGTGCTCTAATGGTAAGGAGAAACTAAGACCAGCTGGTTGTTAATCTTAACTTTAGCCAAAACAAACCCCAATTCAGTTACTGACCTAGGAATGGGTCTCAGGCTAAAGACTGCTCTCTACCATTCTAGAAGCAGGAAAAAAACCTCACCTTCCCTGTTGCAAGACAGCTCAAACTCCATAAAGGAGTTACCTGCCTTCCATTGTCATGGAAGCAGGAAAAAACTTACCTTCCTTGTGTTGGAAGCAAGTAAAACTACAAAAAAAAAAAAAAAAGAGTAGTTGTACAGCAAAATATACTTTAGATCTCAACCAAATTTGGGGAGATTAGGGATTCTCTGGAGGGGGTGTTCTTAGACCTCAGCAAATTGTCCTATTGGTTTGAGCCATAAAGGTAGCTCATGCTGGTACCAAGCACTGATAGGAGATTTGTCAAAGGTCAGGGCAATTCCACTCAGAATTTTTCCGTGGTTATCAAAATGTGAACCCTGAAAATTTCGAGACAGATCTCAGTTAATCTGGAAAGTTTATTTTGCCAAGGTTAATGATGGGTGCCTGTGACACAGCCTCAGGCAGTCCTGAGGACATAAGTCCAAGGTGGTTGGGGCACAGCTTCATTTTACGCATTTAAGGAGACATGAGGCATTAATTAATATATGTAAGAAGTACACTGGTTCTGTACAGAAGGGTGGGGAAAACTTGAAGCAGGGAGGGGCTTCCAGGTCACAGGTAGGCGAAAGACAAATGGTGGCATTCTTTTGAGTTTCTGATAAGCCTTTCCAAAGGAGACAACAGAATATGCATCTATCTCGTGAGCAGAGGGGTGACTTCAAATAGAATGGGAGGCAGATTTGCCCTGAGCAGTTCCCAACTTGAATTTTCCCTTTAACTTAGTGATTTTGGGGGTCCAAAGTATTTTCCTTTCACAATAGACATTTCTTGCCTTATTCCCAAGCTTAGGGGGAAAGCATTCAGTCTTTCACCATTAAGTATAATGTTAGCTGTAGGTTTTTGCAAATTCTCTTTGTTTGTTTGTTTGTTTGTTTGTTGTTAGGGTTGGGGTTTCACTATGTTGCCCAGGCTGGTCTCAAACTCTTGGGCTCAAGCCATCCTCCTGCCTCAGCCTCCTAAAGTACTAGTGTGGCAGGCCACGTCTCACTAATGCAGGCCTCCCTAACAACTGTTTCAGTACTGATTGAGTGGTTAAGTATTAAAAGCCAGTGCCCTTACACAAAGACTGGGATATAACAAAAACCCACCAAGAGTTTTATGTAGGCCTTTCCTGGGCCTTAAAGCATGACAAAATAATGAAGGAATTCTTAACAGGACCCATTTAGGATTAAACAAGTTTTATCGTGGGTTTGAAGAATCTCTCCAGGCCTCCACAAGCAAGTTTACTGGAGGTCTGAAGGAACTCCCCAAACCTCTATGATTTAGCAGGAGACAAGAGAAGGGTAATCACCCCAGCACCTAGACCCATTTAGATTAAGCAAATTTACTGAGGCTCCAGAGGAAGGTCCTCAGGACTCAGACCTTAATTACAGATTAAAAGTAGTTAATCACTTTTGTCTTTAGATGAATGCACACTTAACATGTAGACATATAGCTTAGAAGGTATATAAGCTCTGGAAAACTTTGAAATTTGGAATTGGTCTGGTGATAATTTCCAGGCCTTCTCCCTGTAATCGGTTGCAGAAATAAAAACTCTCTTTCTCCCCAATTCCTCTGGATCTTGTTATTGGGCCATGAGAAATAGCAGCCTGACCCTCACTCTGGTCTGGGAACAAAATTTGGCAAGCCAGGCAGTAGAGACAGGGATGGTGCTGTGTTCAGCGGCTAGTAGCTTGCAACGAGACAATCTTCAGAAGGATCCCAGCAGCTTCCCGTGAGATTTCCCAGGGACCCTCTTGAAGGCTGTTTCATGCACAAAATTGCACGTCCCTTTCACTACTGGGGAAGAATGGAGATCAGGATTGGATGCACTCAAAGGGTGAGTTAATCGTGAGCCTATTGTTTTCCTATCTGGACTTGTTAAGCCATTTGTCTGGTACTACCAAGGGAAGCAATAGGGCTTATGCGTGTACCCACTTTGAATTTTGGTTGACCAGGTTTTGAATTGGTTTTGAGCCTGTTTTCCTGAGTGCACTCCCCCTTGTGTTGCCCAAAATTTGTCTCCACTTATTGGTGTATCTGTCTTATTCCCTTTTATATCATGTAAACATGAAAATGGGAGGATTGGGTCCATTCCTGCATCCCCAGAGGCCTCTGGGAAGGAAAAATTTTTTTACAAGCTCAATGATTAAAAGTCAGCTTAATTAAAAGCTAGCATTCAAGATGTGTATATGTGTATTTGCATATTGTATTTAAAAGGCCTTCATGGGCTAAGCATGGCGGCTCATGTCTATAATCCCAACACTTTGGGAGGCTGAGGCAGGCAAATCACAGGGTCAGGAGTTCGAGACCAGCCTGGTCAACATGGTGAAACCCCATCTCTACTAATAATACAAAAAATTAGCTGGGCATGGTGTCGGGCGCCTGTAATCCCAGCTACTCCGGAGGCTGAGGCAGGAGAATCGCTTGAACCCAGGAGGCAGAAGATGCAGTGAGCCAAGATCGCGTGACTACACTCCAGCCCAGGTGACAGTGTGAGACTTTGTCTTAAAAAATAAATAAATAAAAATAATAGGACTTCATGTTTTTGTTTTTATTTTTGTTTATTTCTCTCCTAGGACCTTGTCTTTTTTAGCAAAAGTTTTTCTTCTCAGTTGACTGAATTCTGTTTTCTTCATTAATAGCTATTGCAACAGAAGCTACTCTAGGGTTTTTAAGAAAGAATAATTTAGACACTTAGAAATGTCTTTGTTTCAACAGGTGCTGGAGAGGATGTGGAGAAATAGGAACACTTTTACACTGTTGGTGGGATTGTAAATTGGTTCAACCATTGTGGAAAACAGTATGGCGATTCCTCAAGGATCTAGAACTAGAAATACCATAAGACCCAGCCATCCCATTACTGGGTATATACCCAAAGGATTATAAATCATGCTGCTATAAAGACACATGTACATGTATGTTTATTGCGGCACTATTCACAATAGCAAAGACTTGGAATCAACTCACATGTCCATCAGTGACAGACTGGATTAAGAACTGTGGCACATATACACCATGGAATACTATGCAGCCATAAAAAAGGATGAGTTTGTGTCCTTTGTAGGGACATGGATGCAGCTGGAAACCATCATTCTCAGCAAACTATCGCAAGAACAGAAAACCAAACACCTCATGTTCTCACTCATAGGTGGGAATTGAACAATGACATCACTTGGACTCTGGAAGGGGAGCATCACACACCGGGGCCTATTATGGGGAGAGGGGAGGGGGAGGAGGGAGGGATGGCATTGGGAGTTATACCTGATGTAAATGATGAGTTGATGGGTGCTGACAAGTTTACGGGTGCACCACACCAACATGGCACAAGTGTACATATGTAACAAAACTGCACGTTGTGCACATGTACCCTAGAACTTAAAGTATAATAAAAAAAAAATTGAAAAAAAAGAAATGTCTTTGTTTGAAAAAATATTTTTTAAGTGCATGGTAAAAGCTGGTCACATGGTCTAGCCTCATCATAAGTCTCCCTTTTTGAAAACCCAAGATTCGGTGTGGGCTCTGCCCAGAGCTCAAAGATCCTATTAAAAGATAAGGAAAAATGAGGTCTTATGAATCTGTAAAAATGTGCTTCTGTTGGCACACCTAATACATCTAGGTATTTGTGTCTTGTGTATACTATGTTTCACTACTGAAAATATATAAAGGAGTTCTAATTAATTGGCTCAAAGAAAAATAAAAGCACTTAAATGTTTTAATAGAACAAAGGAAAGACTAGTCAAATGCTTTTTCAAGTTTATGTGACTTAAGTAACATCTTTAATAAATAAGCTAGCTTTAAAAATTGTTGGTAAAGTAATATTAGAAATGTCTTAGGAGTTACCAGTGTACATTTTTGTTTGCATTTATTGATCAAGCAATTTCATACTTATCTCTGCTAAATACTAGAAAGTGTCAAAATTTGGCATAGAGGCTACAAAACTATGACTCAGCCCAATACCGAATGATCTTTGCTTGTATAATTTTTAATAAATGAGACATTAATATTGGTTTAATGAAGATAGCTACATCTTGAATTATTTAGTTAAATACCCAAACTTCTAATCTTGTGTTAGGCAGCCTAGTCCACAGACATGAAGAAAGTTTGTTCTGTGAAAGGACTGTTATCATCTTTGTTTCAAAACTAAACTATAAACTAAGTTAATGAACAAGAATAGCTTGGAGGTTAGAAGCAAGATGGAGTCAGTTAGGTCAGATCATTTTCACTGCCTCAGTTATAATTTTGCAATGGCAGTTTCGTAACTTTAAATGAAGACTATCACAGTTTTCGTAAATAATCTAGGTAAATGATTAAAATAAATAATGAGATAAATGTAACGGGATAAATACTCATAAACAAACTTGTCATAATTTAGAATCTAAAGTTATATTAAATTAAACAACCGACATTTTATTATTTGGGTATTTTCCAGTAAAAATATATTGTAGAAAAACATTCTAAAAATTATGTCCTTTGTAAAGAGTAACTCATTTTTGTCTAATTCAAAGCTTATTTAAAGGTTATATATAAAATCAGGTATTAAAGAAAAGATAATTTATATAAGAAAGGATCTTGTATGGTAAATTCTTGCTGTAAAGTAAAATAACTGGTTGTTTAAAGAAAGGGCTGTTCAGGACAAGTCAGAAAGTTGAGTCATGTCAGAGATTGCCTGTGTAAGTCATGAAAGAATTTACGAAAGGGAATTTACACAAGAAAGGTTGTACAATTTAAAGATAATTAGGTCTCCTAAATGCTTTATTTAAAAAATTGCCTCTATGACTCTTAGCTGTAAAACTTGCCTGCTTTACAGCTAGGTAAGGCCTAGGACACATGGAGTTAGATGCTGGAATAAGTCAGACTTCCCTGCACTTCTGTCTAGGTTCTAGGCTCCACACTTAAGTACATAATTAAAATCCCAAACTTAGCAAGGTTTCCACAAAAGTAAAGGTTGCCAAGAGTAAGAGTGTAACATGTATTTGAGACTATTGAAGAAACACTTTACATGCAAAGTGTGTAAGGAAAGTAAAATATACCTTTGGTAAAAAGATTATAAGGAGGCATGAGAATGTGGATTTTTGCCTAAATTTAAAGGTTAAAGGATTGTTTTTTCTTTTTTCTTTCTTTTTTTTTTTTTTTGAGACAGAGTCTCGCTCTGTCGCCCAGGCTGGAGTGCAGTGGCCGGATCTCAGCTCACTGCAAGCTCCGCTTCCCGGGTTTACGCCATTCTCCTGCCTCAGCCTCCTGAGTAGCTGGGACTACAGGCGCCCGCCACCTCGCCCGGCTAATTTTATTTTTTAGTAGAGACGGGGTTTCACCGGGTTAGCCAGGATGGTCTCGATCTCCTGACCTCGTGATCCGCCCATCTCGGCCTCCCAAAGTGCTAGGATTACAGACTTGAGCCACCGTGCCCAGCCGGTTAAAGAATTGTTCTAAGTTGAACAAAATAAAGATGAAGGTTTAAGCAAGTTGTGGAAGGTTGATTGTAAAGGAAATTCTTTGTGTAAACATATTGGCTAAAGTTAAAGAGGTATCATCCAGTGTTTTTTATCAATTGAGCATTGAAATAAAAGCACAATGGGTTTCTCTTAGAGCACTAACCTGCTCTTTAACAAAAATTGTAAAGGGTTTTTTTTGTTTTTTTTTTGTTTGTTTTTTGTTTTTTGAGATGGAGTCTCACTCTGTTGACTAGACTGGAGTGCAATGGCGCAATCTTGGCTCACTGCAAGCTCCGCCTCCCAGGTTCATGCCATTCTCCTGCCTCAGCCTCCTGAGTAGCTGGGACTGCAGGCGCTCACCACCATGCTCTGCTAATTTTTTCTATTTTTAGTAAAGGGTTATAGAAGGTCTATAAAAATATTACTTTATGGTCAAACATTAAAATTGGGTAAATATGTCTATAAGGTTTTACTAAGAATTGGGTTTAACATTAATAGTACACTAATGTAAAGGTGTAATTGGCTATTTGGTATAAAAATTATACAGGAAGAATTGTCAAATATGAAATGGCATTTGGCTTTCTTTGGGCTATATTTGTACAAATATGTTATTGGTATGTGTTCCAAAGTTATGGGAGACTCCTATAATTCTAATATATCTTAGTGTACATTATCGATAATAATTACAATTGTTAAGTTATTGTGAACCACAGAGGTAACAGATTTCCTTGTCAATTGTATCTTTAACTATGGCTACCCTAAAACTTTTTGTCATCCATAAAGAATTGTTCTCTTGTTTTGGTCCTCTTTAGAAGGTGGTTTTATAATCAGCTATAAAGCTCTAACAGGTGCTCTTGAATGCAGGTTTCTGATAACTTTGGAGATTTTGACATCAGAACTGAGGAAAAATGTTCAGGACTTTTTTTTTTTTTTTTTTTGAGACAGAGTCTTGCTCTGTCACCCAGACTGGAGTGCAGTGGTGTGATCTCATCTCACTGCAACCTCCACCTCCCAGGTTCAAGCAATTCTCCTGCATTGGCCTCCCGAGTAGCTGTGACTACAGGTGTGCACCACCACACCCAGCTATTTTTTGTATTTTTAGTTGAGATGGAGTTTCACCATGGTAGCCAGGCTGGTCTCAAACTCCTGACCTCAGGCAATCTGCTCACCTCGGCCTCCCAAAGTGCTGGGATTACAGGCATGAGCCACTGCGCCAGGCCTCAGGACTCTTGAAGAGCTAAAATGCTCATTAATATCAAGCAGGACAGGAATTAACTGCATTAACTGAACTAATAGAAGACTGAAGTGATCTTTTGACTTTTTGCTTAAAATATTGCTAATTCTTTGTTTTGTTTTTCAGAGTCAAGGAAACTTTTCTTTTGAGCTATTGACAGCTTTTGACAATTTAGTATACTCCTGTGAACACAATTTGGAGCATATTTGTTTCTCTCTACCTGTTTTTCTCCAAAATTTGAAAACTATTTGTAAGTATTCTTAATCTATGGCAATATAGTTATTTGGATAAACGCAATAAGAATCTGTTTTCTTTTGTAACAGGACACAATTGGATAAACTGGTCATTTTACCAAGGCTTTGACTGGAATGGTGTACTTTCCTTTAAGAAATCAAACTTGACTTATGGAGGCAATAAAGCCATTGGAAAACTGGCCTCATATTTTGTGTACACAGTCCTTGTACAGGGTTTCTGATCTGTGGTAAGTAAAGAATGTCACTTTCTGACAGGCCAGGAATCCCAAGTTGTCTTGGAACCTCAAGAGGAGAGAAATTCACCCAACACATAGGTGTTTGATGGTACAAATCCATGACTGGGCTTGGCTTTAAAGTCTTATCTGAGATTCCTGCTGTGGAACAAAGTTCCATCAAAGCCAGTTTAAAAGGTCTATGTGAGAAATAATTATTCTTGCTGCAGTTTATACAAATAATCTGGCTGGCTGGGCACGATGGCTCACACCAGTAATCCCAGCACTTTGGGAGGCCAAGGCGGGCAGATCACGAGGTCAGGAGATCAAGACCATCCTTCCCAACATGGTGAAACTCCATCTATACTAAAAATACAAAAATTAGCTGGGTGTGGTGGTGCGTGCCTGTAATCCCAGCTACTCAGGAGACTGAGGCACGAGATATGCTTGAACCCGAGAGGTGGAAGTTGCAGTGAGCCAAGATCGTGCCACTGCACTACAGCATGGTGACAGAGTGAGGCTCTGTCTCAAACAGACAGACAAACAAAT
This sequence comes from Colobus angolensis palliatus, assembly GCF_000951035.1. Taxonomy (NCBI): domain Eukaryota; kingdom Metazoa; phylum Chordata; class Mammalia; order Primates; family Cercopithecidae; genus Colobus; species Colobus angolensis. The sequence continues at coordinate 7,029,662 of NW_012117043.1, read as the reverse complement.
AATCTGGCCAAGTATAATAAAGCAAATTGGTCCTATCCTGATTTGTCTTTAGTAAAAATGGGGAAACTGGAGAGAGAAAAGTTATGTTTCAAAGACTATAGTATACTTGTTGTTAAATTCTAGTCTTGATGTTTTTCAGTTTTTATTACTTTCTACAGTTTGGATTAAATTCTAATTTTTCTGGCTACAGGTCTCCAAAATAACGTTTTCAATTTTTTCCTCTTTCATTTCCTTTATCCCCATTCTTTCAATTGGAAATCACTGAAACTTAAACTGTGCTTTCTTAAAGCCCTGTGAACTGAAGACTAAATAACTTAAATTTCAGAAGAAAACAGCAGCAACCTATTTTTATGTTGCTATTGCATACTATTATGCTGTTGCAACCTATTTACATGTGTTGCTGTTGCATACTAGTATGTTTCAATAGGCGCTGCCTCTAAGCCCCGAAACAGAGAGTGCTACCAAGAACAAATCGACCTCTTCCACTCCAGTGCTGCATTCGGTGCCCCATAACGACAGCCCTCTCTCAGCAGGAAGTAGCCAGAAAGGTTATGATGCCCCCTCTTCCTACAATTCTTGTGATAAATAAACATACAAGCATGATAGAAATCACGTGCAAATTGCAAGTGGGGACTGTGGCAGGCAGATCTCACTAAAGCAGGCCTTCATAACAACTGTTTCAGTACTGACTGAGTGGTTAAGTTAAATATTAAAAGCCAGTGGCCCTTATACAAAGGCTGGGATATAACAAAAGCCCACCAAGAGTTTTGTGTAGGCCTTTCCTGGGCCTTAGCATGACAAAATAATGAAGGAATTCTTAACAGGATTCGTTTAGGATTAAACAAGTTTTATCGTTGAGTCTGAAGAAGCTCTCCAGGCCTCTACGAACAAATTTACTGGAGGTCTGAAGGAACTTAGAACTCCCTAAACCTCCGTGATTTAGCAGGAGACAAGATAACGGTAATTACCCCAGCACCTAGGCCCATTTAGATTAAGTAAATTTGCTGAGGCTCCAGAGCAAGGTCTTCAGGACTCAGACCTTAATTATAGATTAAAAGTAGTTAATCACTTATGCCTTTTTTTTTTTTTTTGAGACGGAGTCTCGCTCTGTCGGCCAGGCTGGAGCGCAGTGGCCGGATCTCAGCTCACTGCAAGCTCCGCCTCCCGGGTTCACGCCATTCTCTCGCCTCAGCCTCCCGAGTAGCCGGGACTACAGACGCCCGCCACCTCGCCCGGCTAATTTTTTGTATTTTTTTAGTAGAGGCGGGGTTTCACGGTGTTAGCCAGGATGGTCTCGATCTCCTGACCTCGTGATCCGCCCGTCTCGGCCTCCCAAAGTGCTGGGATGACAGGCTTGAGCCACCGCGCCCGGCCCACTTATGTCTTTAGACGAATGCACACTTACACGTAGACATATAGCTTAGAAGGTATATACACTCTGGAAAATGTTGTAATTTGGAGTTGGTCTGGCAATACCTTCCAGGCCTTCCCCCGTAACTGGTTACAGAAATAAAAACTCTCTTTCTCCCCAATTCATCTGCATCTCATTATTGGGGCACAAGAAATAGCAGCCCAACCGTCAGTTTCATCCAGGAACACTAGGATTACCGGCGTGAGCGCACTGTGGTTTGCCTGCAAATGCTCTTTATCAAGTTGGGGAAGGTCCCCTCAATTCCCATTTTCGGAATTTTTTAAATAAGAAATTTAAAAACTGTGTGTTAAACTTGTGATGTTAAATTTTGTCAAGTATTTTTTCTGCATTGATTTATATGATTATATGATTTTTCTTCTTTTTCCTTTTAATGTGGTTGATCATTTTGATTGTTTTTCAAATATTGAACCATCTATGTTTCCTTACAACAAATTCTATTTAGTTATGGTAAATTAATTATTTTTATGCAGTGCTGAATTCTATTTGCTAATATTTTATTAAGAATGTTTACACCTACATCAAGTAGAGTTGTATGGATGGAAATTAAAAGAAAAGCATTTTGGGGCTGAACATGGTGGGGCCCTGCTGTAACTGCCCAACAGGTTCACCTTGCCCACTGCCTAGACCAGAACCGATTTATCAAGACAGGGGAATTGCAACACAGAAAGAGTAATTCATGCAGAGCTGGCTGGGCAGGAGACAGGGGTTTTATTATTAATCAAATCAGTCTCCCTGTGCATTCAAGGACCAGAGATTTTAAGGATGATTTGGTGGGTGGAGTGCCAGTGAGTCGGGAGTGCTGATTGGTCAGGTCAAAGATGAAATCATAGGGAATCTAAGCTATCCTCCTGTGCTGAGTCAGTTCCTGGGTGGGGGCCACTAGAACAGATGAGCCAATTTATCGATCTGGGTGATGTCAGCTGATCCATCCAGTGCAGGGTCTGCAGAATATCTCAAGCACTGATCTTAGGTTTAACTATAGTGATGTTATCCCCAGGATCTATTTGGGAAGGCTCAGAATTTTGCAGCCTCCAGCTGCATTACTCCTAAACGATAATTTCTAACCTTGGGGCTAATTTGTTAGTCCTGCAAAGGTAGTCTAGTCTTCAGGCGAGAAGGGGGTTTGTTTTGGGAAAGTGCTGTTAGTTAGCATTATTAACTAGTTCCCTTAACCATAAACATCTTGTAACTAAGAGTGCCCAACCCCCTGGGAATATAACCCAGCAGATTTGGCTTTTTCTGGCCTTTATTCAAGACGGAGTCACTCTGGTTAGGTTGCCTGACACAAGTGCACAGAGACTGACACGCTCAAAGGGAAGATGATGTGAAGACACGTGAGAAGATAGTCACGTAACGCCAAGGTTTACCACAAGCATCTGTACCAAGAATTCGATTCATGGGCCTTTACGAGCTCCCAACCAATTTCCATTAGCCTCCCAAATGCTTCTCAGAATAAACATATAATTTTAAAAACAGTTTTGAGGTTCAGTACCCAGTATCTTTCTTCCAGTCCTATTGCCTCCCTTATAGCCCTATTTTTTATATATATATATATAAAATTTTTTTTTTTTGAGGTGGAGTCTCACTCTGTCGCCCAGGCTGGAGTGCAGTGGCGTGATCTCCGCTCACTGCAACATCCACCTCCCGGGTTTAAGCAGTTCTCCTGCCTCAGCCTCCCGAATAGCTGGGAATACAGGCACACGCCACCACAACCGGCTAATTTTTTGTATTTTAGTAGAGATGGGGTTTCACCATGTTGCCCAGGCTAGTCTGGAACTCCTGAGCTGAGGCAATCCACCCTCATTGGCCTTCCAAAGTGCTGGGATTACAGGCGTGAGCCACTGCACCCAGCCAAGTCCTATTATAGTTCTTAGTTGCCCCAAGAGGACAGGTTTACATTGTAGAAATGCAATACATTTCAAATTGAACCACAAGCATAACTTTTAAAAAATGTTCTGTAGCTGACAGCCTTTGCATAAATTGTATCAGTGAGAACGTTATGTCAGTGGGAGAGATCTGATCTCACCAACTCTCATCTTGCCTTTAGCCTTCAAGCTGCCTTTGATTATTCCTGGACCTCTGGGCCAAGCTAACTTTGGGAGGCATTTAGGTTATAGGTTAGAGATAATAGCCCTTCCCCAAACTTTACGCTAAATGACCACCAGGCTAAGAAAATAGAGGAGGCTGAATTCTGCTAAGGATTGTCAGCCACTATTCCTGAGGTCACAAAATATGCAACTTCTCCAATTACTCCTGCAGACACCATCACTATTGTAGAACCTAAGGTTGGCCTTTTGAGGTATCTTTTCAGATTTATTTGCATGTCTGACACCTGGCTCCACCTGGACCTACCAACTGCTCCTGCAGCCCTACCTGGAAGCAAATCAACACAAGAAGACAGCTTCAACTCCCTGTGATTTCATCTCCAACCTAACCAATCAGCAGCAAGCCCCCATTGCCTAGCCACGCCTGCCCCTACCCCTAAACTATCTTTGAAAAATCCTAGCCCCCAAATCCTCAGAGACTGATTTGAGTAATTATAAAACTCCAGTCTCCCTTTCAGCCAGCTCTGCATGAATTAAACTGTTTCCCCACTGCCATTCTCCTGCCTTCATAAATTGGCCGACTCTCTCTGGGCAGCACGCAAAAAGAATCCACGGCGGGGTTACATAGCCACTCCTCATCAGAGACATTTCCACTGGCTCTTCTTCCAGCCTCAGCTCTGTTTGGCTAATCTTTCTCTCTATATAGCCTTCACTTCTTTTCATCTTTCTCTCTTCTTTCCTCTCCTAGGAGCAAAACAACATTTCTCCTGGGCCGCACAGTTTGGCAATTATCTTTTGTTGCCTTTGCTGCAGCTCCTATGCCATCAGTTCCCAACTCCAACTTCAATGAACCAAGGAGGTATTTTTCTTAAACAAAGACCACTCCAATCCTGAAGATTGGAATTTCGCCACTACCTGTAAGGATAACAAGCTTTAATCTGGTTTCTACATGTGGTTTTTGTTTGTTTTGTTCCTGTGATTATAAACTGTGACGAAAAAAGAAAATGTTACTGTAATACTTGCTTTATCATGTATTTATCCATTTGGCAACCTTCTTTCTATCCTATCCATCAATCCATCTTATATTCTGGATGCCTTTTTTTTTTTTTTTTTTAAGGACATGGTCTCGCTATTTTGTCCGGGCTGGTCTCAAACTTCTAGGCTCAATCAATCATCCCACCTTGGTCTTCCAAAGAGCTGGGATTACAGGCATGGGTCACTTCGCCAGCATCTGGATACATTTCAGAGAAAATTGTATACCTTGGTAGGCCTCCCCCTAAACACTTCAATATGAATATCATTAACTAGAGGTGATATTTTATTTATATTTTTTCCTTTTGAAGTCATATTAGCATATTATAAGATGTACAATTTTTTTGTGCGTGCGTGAGATGGGGTCTTACTCTGTCACCCAGGCTGGAGTGCAGTGGCACCAACTCGGCTCACTGCAACCTCCACCTCCTGGGTTCAAGCGATTCTCATGCCTCAGCCTCCTGAGTAGCTGAAACCACAGGCAAGTGCCACCACGCCCAGCTAATTTTTATATTTTTGTGGAAACGGGGTTTCGCTATGTTGCCCAGGCTGGTCTCAAACTCCCGACCTCAAGTAATCTGCCCGCCTCAGCCTCCCAAAGTGCTGGGATTACAGCTGTGAGCCACCGCGCTTTGGCTGTAGTGTTATTTTTGTGGCAAAAAATTGAAACCCTAAAATTCTAACTGCAGTGGGGCAGTAAGTGTATTTCAAGCCCTGTGATACAGACCAACTTGGAAGCTTCAGACAGCAAAAGCTTAGGATAATGTTTGCTACATAGTTATTTATTTTTAACTAAGCATGTAACTTTTATGTATCTTCCAAATGGCATGGAACACCGCTCACTGCAGCCTGGAACTCTTAGGCTCAAGTGATCCTCCCACCTCAGCCTTCTGAGTAGCTCGGATAGCAGGCGCGTGTCACCACACCAGCTAATTTTTGTTATTTTTTGTAGAGAGGGGGTCTCAATATGTTGCCCAGCCATTATGGATTTTATGCATTCGGGACCATCCCGTGCTTAAAGCATGACAGAACCCTGCGTCATATTTTTCTCTGCCGCAGCTTTCAGCTCAGGGGCACCTCACCGGCAGGGCGGGGTCAGGGCTCTGTCCAGACAATGGCTGCAGAGTAAAAAGCACTTCTATTTATGGCAGGGCAAGGGCGAGGGGAGGGAGAAAGGAGCAGGAAAAGAGAAGTGGCCACATTTTTGTTTTTTGCTTTGTCACATGTACTTTTGAAACAGTATTAGAAGTAGCCTCTCCTACAGCCCCTGCTGTAGCTTGTCTCCTAGCTCTGTGAGATGAGTTATTCAGTACCCTCTAACATAAAAATGACCTTCAGACAGACAGACAGACACACACACACACACAGAGGAAAACATATCTATCATCCACTTTTTCTTCCTTTCCCGTCCCCAGACCCTCGATTCTCTCTTTAAAATGACTGTTGTGAAGATAATGTAACAATACAAAGTAATGCTAATGACAAATTATCAAAAAAGAAAAAACCGAAATAAAAATCTTTATTAGTGTTTTAAAAATGATGTAAAAGACTATGGGAAAACAAATGCCAACAATATTTATGTCTAACTTTTTTGTTCATATTTCCAAAACGTTTATAACATAATTTTAAAGGAAAAATAATTTTAAAAATACATATCTGAAAATGAAACCCCGCTGCTTGCAACGACCAGCTGGCTTAATCTGACTTTTCGAAGATGTAGCAGTGTTGGAAAACATCAGTCCTTTTGCTGAGGGAAAGAAGAGATGGGAGGGGTAGAAAGGGCGGTGGTTATTGCCTTTAGTATTTCGATCCGGTCACACTACCTAAATCCAACATCTGCATCAAATGTCTCCTTTCCGAAATATTCTCCCTAAAATGACAGAACGGCCCCTGCGCATTTGCAGGTGTCCTGGTGGGCTTGCTGGGCAGAGGGCATGCGGCTCTCGGGAAGCTGCCGCGTCCGCCCAGACCCCGCCCCCGGCCCA
>NW_012117043.1:7013610-7023118 GCF_000951035.1 Colobus angolensis palliatus | reverse complement strand
CCCGGCCCGGCCCCGCCCCGTCCGCCTCCGTCACGTGATGGGGCGCCGGGTCCAGCCTGTTGCTGATGCTGCCGTGCGGTACTCGTCATGGAGCTGGCACTGCGGCGCTCTCCAGTCCCAGGGTGGTTGCTGCTGCTGCCGCTGCTGCTGGGCCTGAGCGCAGGTAGGTTCAAGCAAGAGGCGAACCAGCTGCCGTGCTTCTTTTTTCCCCAGGCGTGAGAGTTTGTTAGTGGGGTTGTGCTTTTGAAAACACATCTCTTTTCCCCGGTTCTTACCTTGTGTAATTATATTGCTTTTAAATCTCACTCTTTTTTTTTTTTTCTTAACAAATTCAAAGTGCTTTTTCTGTCCTTTTCTGGCTCTGGGTGGTCTGAGTGCTTCCGTTCTCTCCTACGCCTAGATAGAAGCTGTGTGCAGAAATGTATAATTTGGGGAAACTGCTGGTCAATGAGGTTTCCCTGATTCAAAGGCCGCGATTGGCTGCTAAATGAGGATATAAGGTCTTTTTAGTTTGAGCTGAAATCTGCGGTCAAAAGTACCCTTAAATCCTACCACGAATGGGACATTTCATTGAGATAAGGCCCTTTCTTCTCTTGATCAAAACAAACAAGATAACATCTTCCCCCACAGCGATCTTTTTTGGCAAAAAACAGATTTGTGTTTAATAAAATAGGATGACTTGCAAATTGATTTTCACTCTTCATTCAGCAAAACCTCTCCTAGTCTGAAGCAAGAACTGAGAACTGGATCTGGCCGCAAGCTTGCCTTGTGACCTTAGGCAAGTTGTTGAACAGTTTTGTTTTCCCTTTTGTAAAATGGGGATCATCTGGCCCTTTGGCCAGAGTGTCTGGGAGATTTTGTAAAATTAGTTACTCTGCCAGTTTTACCAGTAGTCACTGCCAGGCAACGGAGAAGTGCCTGGGGTTAGGTCAAAAGGGACCTGTGCCTTATCTGTCATTCTCAAGGGAGCCCAGCCTTATCTGTTATTGTCAAGGACAAGATAATCGTGTGTTACTTGTATACAGAACCTTATAGCTAAGTCTGTAATGTTTTAGCCATCTGTTTCGCTCCTCAGGACACTTTCTGGTTTTCTTAATCTCCATTCTTGTTTTGTTTTGAGTCAGGGTCTCACTATGTTGCCCAGGCTGGTCTGGAACTGCCCGACTCAAGTGAGCTTTCTACCTCAGCATCCCAAATAGCCAGGACTACAGACACAGGCCACCACCCTGGCTCTTTCTTATTTACAAGACGTGGTCTCATTATCTTCCTCTTTACTCCTGTCTCTTGGCTGTTGGGACCAGTGCTCTTTTACTTACCAATGAGCCTTGAAATTTGAGAAGGGAGGAAGTAGAAGGCAGAAAACTCCAGTCACCCAGGGGATCCCTCCCATCATCTTTTAACGTCAGCCTCCCTACTTTTTTTTTTCCCAGAGTGGTTTTTGAGAAACAAAAAAAAAAAAGATACTATAACTTGGAAATTGTTACGTTAGCAAAAAGTGACAAAGAAAATGTTTTTAGCCTACTTTTTTCTAATACATATTTTGTGGATGCTAGAAAAGTAAGGAAAATTGGAGTAGGGGGATTATAGGATACATATATTTAAACACACATACACAGATATATATTGTTCAGTTTAAAAAGATCATCTACATGAGTTAGGAAAATTGCCCTTTTTCATATTTGTTGTAGCTCTTTCTTTGTTGTAGCTGTTTGCCTTTTTATTTTTGATGTACAGAAATTTTGTTTTGTAGAAATATAACAAGTTTCTGTTCTCACCTCCATCGATATTTCTTTTGTACAGTCTCCGGGGTTTGCTTAGATTCTTTCCTCATCCAGACATCAGAAATATATTTAACTATATTTTTGTATTATTTTTAGTGTTTAAATTTTAAAATTTAAGTACTTGATCCACATGGAACTTATTTTATTTCTAGTATTGAGAGGACCCATTTCTCTTTTTTTCTCCAAAAAAGATAATTGTTGCTCCATTACTGTATATTGAATATTCTCAGCTCCACTAATTTGTGATGCTTCTTTACTCGTGTTTTTTGTTTGCTTGGTTGGTTGGTTTTTTGTTTTTTTGAGATAGGGTCTCCCTCTGTCGCCTAGGCTGGGGGGTGCACTGGTGTGATCACAGCTCACTGCAGCCTCAACCTACTGGGCTCAAGCGATTCTCCTACCTCTGTCTCCTGAGTAGCTGGGACCACAGGCGTGTGCCACGACGCCCAGCTAATTTTTGTATTTTTTGTAGAGATGGGGTGTTGCTGTGTTGCTTAGACTGGTTTCGAACTCCTGCGCGCAAGCTATCAGCCTGTCTTGGCCTTCCAAAGTGTTCGGATTACAGGAGTGAGCCACCAAGACTGGCGTCTTATTCATGTATTAAATACGATATAAAAACCAGTATATTGCATTCTGAGATTTTTACTTTTTTATTCAAAATATAAATCTCTCTTGTTTTTATAGAATTATAAATGTATTTCCTGTAATCCCAGCACTTTGAGAGGCCTAGGCGGGCAGATCACCTGAGGTCAGGAGTGCGAGACCAGCCTGACCAATGTGGAGAAACCCCGTTCCTACTAAAAATACAAAATTAGCCAGGCATGGTGGCACATGCCTGTAATCCCAGCTACTCAGAAGGCTGAGGCAGGAGAATCGCTCGAACCCAGAAGGCAGAGGTTGTGGTGAGCTGAGATCACACCATTGCATTCCAGCCTGGGCAACAAGAGCGAGACTCTGTCTCAACAAAAAACAAAAGAAAAAAAAGTGTTTCATATTTATTGTTAAAAATCCAAACATTACAGAAAGGTGTAGAGGAAAAAGTGAAAGCCCCTGGCCTCTTATGCCACTATTAAGTTTGGTTTCTCTTTTCATAGCCGAGATTTTTTTCATTATTCCTGCAATGTATTGGGGTGTATAAATTACCAAGCTATAAAACAAATCATCTCTAACCTAGCATGCCTGTCTCTGCCAGGCTTGGAATTTACCTGTACATTAAGCACTTTTCTGGAAGGTGAAATTGAGCTTCTCTTTCAGGAGCTGTCATTGACTGGCCCACAGAGGAGGGCAAGGAAGTATGGGATTACGTGACCGTCCGCAAGGATGCCTACATGTTCTGGTGGCTCTATTATGCCACCAACTCCTGCAAGAACTTCTCAGAACTGCCCCTGGTCATGTGGCTTCAGGTAAAATAGTTTCCCAACCTGGCCTGAGGTCAAGGCCAAGTCTTCCCTATGTGGCTCTTTGCATGCTTTTCGGGCTCATGTCTCAGCAGTGAAGGGCTAATTTGGTCCAGCAGTGTGGCCTGGGAGTTCGGCGTGCTTCTGAGGCAGGCTGAGGCAATGGTATAGCCAAAGAGACTAAATCAGAGGGCGAGGGGGTTCTAGCCTTTTGTCAGAGTCTCTTTATATTTCCAGACGGTTGCAAGAAGGCTCACTGAAAACTCCTGATGATACATTTGATAACATAGTGGAAGAAAGTGTTTTGAGGCCGGGCACAGTGGCTCATGCCTGTAATCCTAGCACTTTGGGAGGCTGAGGCAGGTGGATCATATGAGGCCAGGAGTTCGAGACCAGGCTGGCTAACATAGTGAAACCCTGTCTCTACTAAAAATATTTAATACAAAAATTATCCAGGCAGGGTAGCACATACCTATAATCCCAGCTACTCAGGTGGTTGAGGCATGAGAATTGCTTGGACACGAGAGACGGAGGTAGCAGTGAGCTGAGATCGTGCCACTGTGCTCCAGCCTGGGCAACAGAGCAAGACCCTATCTCAAAAGCAAAAAAAAAAAAAAAGAAGGTTTTATGGAAGGTTCCAAAGCAAAGACCTGAGGTAGCCTGACCCTGCCTTCCTCTCCCCACAATCCTTTCCTGGACCCTAACTTCTTACCCCAAGAAAAGTTGATCTTTTGAAGGGACTGCTACCAGCCTTCTGCACCTTCATGTGACTGTTGCACCCTCGCCCTTTCCCTCAGTGTGTTTGCATTTTAACCTTGAGCTCTGATTGTAGGATGGAAGGCAGGGAGCTGGTTGAAAGATTTTTAGGGACAGGCAGAGGCTCTTTTCTGGCATTTTTGAAAGGCATCCAGAGATGGCCCACCCCCACCTGGAAGACCACTCACCAGGGAGGAATTAAGGAACATGGTCTTGCCTCTGGAAAATGTGGGCATGGCCCAGCTGGAGCTCTGGGCCCCTCATCAGTAAATAGGGACCCTGGTGCTCACCTCCATAGGATGCTACTGGGACATCTTCCAACAATGCTGGTATTTATAGGCAGCCTCCCACCGCCTGGGTTTTGCCTCCCAGGATGGTCAATGCAGACTTTCTGGTGAGATAGAGTGAAAATGAGCAGTTTTCAGGGAGGGGCCTTTCTCTTTTGGAATTATCACTTGTGCCACCTCGGAGGGATAGAGCTGAGGCTCAGCCCCAAGTGCAGATATGATAATGCTGCAGAAGAAGAACCCTTGTGTGTCAGCCCAGGGAGCCCTGTTCACCTCCGGTGGCTGGACACAAAGGTGAGGCACAGTTGGCAGGGAGAGCCAGGCCGTGGACAAGCTCAGGCCTGCCATCAGAGGCCCTGGGTTTTCAGTGCCTACCTGCCACTGAGAGCCATGGCAAGATACTTCCTTCTCTGGGCCTTGGCTGTCTAATCTGGGGGATTTTGGTGGTTTTTCAAACTTTTTGTTCATCAGCAGAACTTTTTGTTTTTACCCTCAAGTGAAAGCTTACAAAGGGGAGACAAAGCAGACGACAGCAGAAGTGCTGAGGCTGGGGCTTCTCCTTTGTCCCAGGGATACTTTCTGAGCTGTTAGGAAAACAGTTTGAAGCAAACGCTGAATTTCAGAAGTTGCAAGCTATCCTTTTGGTTGATGGCAGAGTGGGATTGTTAAATTAGTTCACATTGTAAAATTAGGACATTTGCTTCCTCTTTCCAAAAATCACAAGATACAGTAATTTAGGGCCTGAACTCACTGTCCCCAAAGCTGTGTATTGGTGGCCCCTTTTCCTAGAGGGTGGGAGCCGCTGGAGGAAGGTGACCCTCTGCCACCCTCTGATTTGCTCTGCTCCACAGCCTCTGCTGGGCTTCTGGAGGCCATTGGGTTTGCGACATTTAGTTGACCTTTGAGCTGAGAAGCTATTTTTTCTTTTTTTTCTTTTTTTTTTTTTTTTTGAGACACAGTCTCCCTCTGTCAGCCAGGCTGGAGTGCAATGTCACGATCTCAGCTCACTGCAACCTCCACCTCCTGGGCTCAAGCAGTTCTCCTGCCTCAGCCTTCCAAGTAGCTGGGATTACAGGCGTGTGCCACCACACCCGGCTATTTTTTTTTTTTTTTTTTTTTTTTTTTTTTGTACTTTTAGTAGAGACGGGCTTTCACCATGTTGGCCAGGCTTGTCTCGAACTCCTGACCTTAGGTAATCTGCCCACCTCGGCCTCCCAAAGTGCTGGGATTACAGGCGTGAGCCACTGCACCTGACGAGCTGAGATGCTATTTGAAGTTTATCAACCGAAGAGAATAAATTGCTCTTCTCCACTTACCCAGAGGCCCAAGAGAGAAGAAAAAAGATTAAGCTTACAGAAGAAATAACTAATTTAGATGAAAAGAAGATCTATTTTAGCAGCCTGCTGAGGACATGTGTGCTGACTTCTCTGGGGGGAATCTTTGAGAATCGAAGTCATGTCTTCTGAGTGGGTTAGCAAACTATGTTAGGGATACTTTCAAGTCTTTGAAGCATTTCACTTGGTCCACTGACACACTGACTGTGTCTCAGGGTTTCTGGTTAGCCCTGGGCCATGCTAGCACCCTATCCCAAAGTTCTGGACAAAAAACGGGTTTTACAACAGGATATATTCATGTAGAACAGAGGCTTCCTCCAGCCAGCATCTCATTGCCTTTTGAGGAGAGGGGGATAAGGAGAGAGGAGAGGGAGAGGTCATCTTCTGTCTCCATGGCTTACCAGAAGCAGAGGAGAACTGAGATTTCTCCCACAGAGAACCAACCCTTAGGATTTCCAGCTTTTCCCTTTTGCTTTGATCCTACCTCATCCTAATTAAGTCCATGAGGAAAAAGGAACCCAGCTTTCATTGGAGGATAGATCTTTGGCTTTAATTTATTACATATTGCATTATGAATATTTTTCAATGTTGCCACATCGTTTTTCATAGTTCATGATTCTAAGTGGCAGTGTAGCATTCCATGCTGTAGATGTGCTGTGGTTGCCTAACCTGTTCCCCTATTGAGGCACATTGGAATTGCACCCTTACTTCTGTTGTTATTTTGAATAGGACTGCGGTTAACATCGTTATCTGCTTTGTCAACTTTTTACTGCTGTGTTAGAAAATCTTAGGATACAAAGGGCATATGATTGGGGGATTTATAGCCTTCCAATTTTATCAGAGTTAGGCTGGTTCAGGTTCAAAACATTAATGTTGTAAAGTCTTTCCTTTTGGGGCCCTCTTGCTGTTGCTAGTTGCCCTTTAGCCCTGACTCTATCTTGTCTTTTTTTTTTTTTTTTTTTTCAGATTTCCCTACACAAATTGCCCTGGCTTCTGTTTTGCCCAAGCTATTCCCTTTTATCTTTTTTGTTTTTTTTTTTGAGACAAGGTCTCACTGTGTCACCCAGGCTGGAGTGCAGTGGTGCAATCTCGGCTCACTGCAGCCTCCACTTATTGGGCTCAAGTGTTTCTCGTGCCTCAGCCCCCCGAGTAGCTGGGACTATAGGCGCCTGCCACCACACCCGGCTAATTTTCTATTTTTAGTAGAGACAAGGTTTCGTGTGTTGACCAGGCAGGACTCGAACTCCTCTCGAACTCCTGACTTCAAGTGATCTGCCTGCCTTGGCTTCCCAAAGTGCTGGGATTACAGGCATGAGCCACCGCGCCTGGCCCCCGTTCCATCTTTTCGTATCTCCCTTTCCTACTCATCCTGCTAGTGCACAGAGAGGCTACATCCTTTTATTCTAGGTCCTCAGCCCTTTCCCTTGCCTTAGCTGACAGGGCCCTCCTCATAGACTCCCCACCTCAATTGGCCCCTGGATTTGTCCAGAAAAAGCACTGACCATCTTTTCCCCGACCACCTCCCAAAGGGCCTCCTCTTGTCTCAATTAGAAAGCCCACCCAGGCTGGGCGCGGTAGCTCACGCCTGTAATCCCAGCACTTTGGGAGGCTGAGGCGGGCGGATCATGAGGTCATGAGATCGAGGCCATCCTGGCTAACATGGTGAAACCCCCGTCTCTACTAAAAATACAAAAAATTAGCCGGGCATGGTGGCGAGTGTCTGTAGTCCCAGCTACTCGGGAGGCTGAGGCAGGTGAATGGCGTGAACCTGGGAGGCGGAGCTTGCAGTGAGCCGAGATTGTGCCACTGCACTCCAGCCTGGGCGACTGAGCGAGACTCCATCTCAAAAGAAAAAAAAGAAAGCCCACCCAACCTGTCCTATTTGCCTCTTAGTTTCTTTTCTCTCTGAAGCCCTCAGAGCCCACAGAACTGCCCTCAGCACCGAGCTGCAGTTCAGAATCCTGCCTTTCCCACTCCCATGGACGCTCACAGTATCAAACTCTCCCTGCCCTGGGGCTTTAGAATCTGCTGCATTATATCCAGAAAATCTGCTTGATCAAACTGCTTCTAAGTCTGGGTCCTTTATTAATCCACAGGGATTCTGAAGAGTCTCCCATCTCCTGGGGAGGGGGTGATGGAGGAAGAGTCAGAAGGTGCAGTGTCTAGTCCTGGTAGAGCTCCTTCAGGTCAGCAAGGCCTGCGGCAGGCCACGGCTCCAGCTCAGAAAATCAGGAGGCAGCTAGGTGTGATGGCTGACACCTGTAATCCCAGCACTTTGGGAGGCTGAGGCGGGAGGATTGCTTGAGCCCACGAGTTCGAGACCAGCCTGGGTAACATGGTGAAACCTCACCTCTACAAAAAACACAAAAATTAGTCGGGCTGGGTGTGTTGGTGTGCGGCTATAGTTCCAGCGACTTGAGGGGACTGAGGCGGGAGGATCACTTGAACCCCAGAGGTAGAAGCTGCAGTGAACTGAGATTGCACCACTGCACTCCAACCTGGTTAACAAAGTTAGACCCTGTCTTAAAAGAAAAGAAAAGGAAAGAAAAAATCAGGAGTCAAGAACATTCCACTGAGGACCTCTTAGCTCAGCTCTGCTCCTTTCAAAGAGAAAAGCCTCAGCAGTTACTAGGGAAGCTTTGCTCGTGTGGAAGTCCCTGGTTCACCAGAGAAATTGTGTCTTTTACGCAAATTGACCCAGCCATCACTAACTCATAAACCGTCTATAGCAAATGTGGTCATTCATTGTAAAGACTAAGATTTGACTAAAATTTTTATTTGTTTCTTCTCTCTTCCACAGGGCGGTCCAGGCGGTTCCAGCACTGGATTTGGAAACTTTGAGGAAATTGGGCCCCTTGACAGTGATCTCAAACCCCGGAAAACCACCTGGGTACAGTGAGGACGGTCCTGAGCTAAACTTTGCCCCGTGGCCTCTCAGAGGCCCTGCCCATCTCTTGGAGGGGCCACAGATATAGCAGCAATCCCTCGCTATCCCTTTCCTCGTCCTGTGAATACTGAGGCCATGGGCACTTGTCCGCAGGCCTCCTCTCTGGCCCAACTTCTCTCATTTCTCAGGACAACTTATCTTGCCCCAGTCTGCCTCGCTTTCTCCAAGACAACCCCTCTCTCCTGCTGCCTTCAAAAACTTACTACAGCAGACATCCGGGACCCTGCGTTAGCCATGCTGGCTATCTCTGCAGTCTCAGATGCCAGGGTTGCACCCTCCAGCCACAGCCCCCAGTCCTTTTCTCTCTTTTCTCCTCCTACTTGTATCTTGACTTCCTCTTTCGATGTCTCTCTTGCTCATACCTCCCCCTCATTCTTAGCATCTCTTCCTTCCCTCAGCCCTCTGTGGTCAACTCCCGTATCCTTCTCCCTTTACAGCCTTGGGTCACTCCCACTGTCCACCTGCTTAGCCCTGACGCCCAGGCTGCCCATGATCAGAACTGTGCACCCGCCCTAGGGCTGCTACACAGCGTGGGCCCCACTCAGGGCTTATGGCTATTCCTCTGTCTGTGCTCCAGCTCTCCTGGCTGTACCTATTGCTATAAATGTTCTCCACTTTCCTCAGTGCTCCTCCTCCAGCCTCCCTCTCACACTGGGAGCTGAGCTTTCTGGTCTTTCTTTCTCTTTTGAGATGGAGTCTCCCTCTGTCACCAAGGCTGGAGTGCAGTGACGCAATCTCGGCTCACTGCAACCTCTGCCTCCTGGGTTCAAGCAATTCTGCTGCCTCAGCCTCCCAAGTAGCTGGGACTACAGGCGTGTGCCACCACACCCGGTTAATTTTTGTATTTTTAGTAGAGACGGGGTTTCACCATGTTGGTCAGCTGTTTCACCGTGTTGGTCAGCTGGTCTCGAACTCTTGACCTCGTGATCTGCCTGCCTCGGCCTCCCAAAGTGCTGGGATTACAGGTGTGAGCCACCACGCCTGGCCACTTTCTTGTCTTTCTTTTTTT
>NW_012117043.1:6983043-7013410 GCF_000951035.1 Colobus angolensis palliatus | reverse complement strand
GACCTCGTGATCCGCCTGTCTCGGCCTCCCAAAGTGCTAGGATTACAGGCTTGAGCCACCGCGCCCGGCCCACTTTCTTGTCTTTCTTAAGGGTTTCTTACTCTTGCCTCAAGGTCTTTGTACATGCTGTCCTCCTGGCCTGGGCCTTTCCTGTACTTGGTTCCAACAGAAATCTCACTTCCAGGAGTGGTTGTAGAGTCATCCCCTACCTTCAGCCCCCATCCCAACTTGTCTCCAAGCCTTCTGGGACTAAAAGGGCCATATGAGTGAGGACCGTGGTCCCAGTCCTGATGCTGCCACTGCCTGTCCAATTTTGTAACCTTAGACACATTCTGGGCTCTTTTTGGGCTTTAATTTCCTCATCAGCAAGGCACATGGCTGGACTGTGTCATTATTCAGGATCTTTTATATGTAAACTTTATAACTCTCAACCTCTTTGGAAAAGGTATTAGAATAAATTCTGTTCTTGCAGTGTACAGAGAAGCCAGGCCAATGTGGAAATTGGATGCATTTCCAAGAAAACTGATGTGTGTCCAGACTTTGAGTGTCCTCTGGCTTCTTCGAGTTAGTGCATAGACTGTCTCTGCATGCCTCTTTCTGTACTAGTTTGTTACATTTAGTACATTGTATTGTGTGAAAAGCATCAGTCCAGATTTTTGATTCCCGTTTGTGTTAATCTTTCCTTCTTGCCTCTCCCTTTTTTTGGGGGGGAGTTGTGGGGAGGGGCTTTCTTTGTTTTGTTTTTTTGTTTGTTTTGGTTTTTTCCTATGCTCCTGTCCCTTATTTTTAAAAATCTCTTTTGGCAACAGGGATATCATCACCACACTGGTATCCTCACGTATGTGGGTTTTGCCGAGCTAGAAAATTATCCAAAGATAATGGGTGACCAAACAACTGATTGCAACATTTCGTTTTCCTCTGTGGCACATAGCTCCAGGCCGCCAGTCTCCTATTTGTGGATAATCCCGTGGGCACTGGGTTCAGTTACGTGAATGGTAGTGGTGCCTATGCCAAGGACCTAGCTATGGTGGCTTCAGACATGATGGTTCTCCTGAAGACCTTCTTCGATTGCCACAAAGAATTCCAGGTAAGCAAAGACTCAGGAACAGCTAAGTAAAGGGTTGGCAGTAGCAACTCTACATCCATCAGCGTAAACCCGAACTGCCTCCAGAGTTTAATGCCTAGCTGATTTCTGAGAAAACCTTTTTATTTCCAAGATTGGGTTGTGGATTTTTGTTTCTGTCATCTTTAAAGTTGATATTTAACTTGAAAGAATGACCCTGGAGTGGGCATTCTAGTCAGATGCAATAATCAGATCGGAGTGATGGGGGAGGAAGACAAAGCAGATTTGTTTTTTCTGGCCATTACGTGCAATAGAAATTTGAAATTAATTTGCGTGATTCAAAAAGCAATCAAGGTTGTTAATTCTGTGTAAATTCCTTTTCTTACTAGACAGTTCCATTCTACATTTTCTCAGAGTCCTATGGAGGAAAAATGGCAGCTGGCATTGGTCTAGAGCTTTATAAGGTAATGGAAAATAACTTTGTTGTTATGGTTTTGGACAGAAAATCAATTATGTTACTTTTATATATACACATGATATTAAATACACTTTGAATAGGGCCATGTACATGCAGAGTAAGTAAGATTAAATCTGTAGTAATAACCATGAAAAGTTTTTAAAAGAAGAGTGAAGATTGCCCTACTAGATCTGGAACAAGATATAAAGCTTGAATGAGTAAAAGAATGTGGTACTGACATAGCAACAGACAAATAGATTAATTGAACAGGATACAGAATCCAGAAACACACACACATGTATGTGTGTATCATATATTTGTATTATATGTATATGATCACATATAAATATAAGATAACATTTCAAATCATTGAGGCATGGATAGAATGTCAATAAATGTTATGGAGACAAATGTCTATCACTTTGGAAAATAGAAAACTTGTATTCTTGCCTTGTATAAAATATTAATTCTGGATAGATTAAAATCTGAACTTAAAAATAAAAATTAGGACAGAATGCAGTGGCGCATGCCTATAATCCCAGCACTTTGGGAAACCCAAGCAGGAGAACCGCTTGTGACCAGGAGTTCCAGACCAGCCTGGGCAACGTAGCAAGATCCTGTTTCTAAAAAAAAAAAAAATCAACTGGGCACAGTGGCTCCTGGCTGTAATCCTAGCTACTTGGGAGGATGAGGTCGGAGGATTGCTTGAGTTCAAGAATTTGAAGCTGCAGTGACCTGTGATCATGGTACTGCGCTCCAGCCTGGGTGACAGAACAAGACCATGTCTCAGGAAAAAAAAAAACACACAAAAAAAACAATGTCCTAGTAGAAAAATGGGCAAAGACAAATGTGGATAAGCAATTTATAAAAGAAATATAACAGCCTTTAGACATATGAAAAATCTTCAACTTTTATTAGTAAGCCAAGTCCATGAGATTTGTAAATATTTAAAAGACTGATAACACCCAGTTTTGGTAAGAAGTCAGAGAAATAAGTGCTCTTGTGCACTTTTGACGAGAATACAAATTAATTTAAACTTAAAAGGGCAGTTTGACAATGTCTGTCGGTTTTTTAAATGTATGTGTCATTTGACCCAATAATTTTATCCTATGGGAATACTTATAAATACGTGTATGTCGGTGAATGTTTATTATGCCATTGTTTATAATGTTCATAAACTGAAAACAGCTGGTTGGCTGTCAGTAAAGGATTGCTTAAATAAAGTAGGTACACCTTTCCAAGATGAAATGCTTTGCAGCCAGTGTAAAGAATGGATCCAGGCGGGCGCGGTGGCTCATGCCTGTAATCCTGCTCATGCCTGTAATCCCAGCACTTTGGGAGGCCCAGGTGGGTGGATTGCTCGAGGTCAGGAGTTGGAGGCCAGCCAAGCCAACATGATGAAACCCCGTCTCTACTAAAAATACAAAAATTACTCGGGCGTGGTAGTGCATGCCTGTAATCCCAGCTACTAGGGAGGCTGAGGCAGGAGAACTGCTTGAACCTAGTGGGCAGAGGTTGCAAGTGAGCTGAGACTGCACCACTGCACTCTAGTCTGGGTGACAGAGCGAGACTCTTTCTCAAAAAAACAAAACAAAAAAAAGGATGGATCTCAGCACTTTGGGAGGCTGAGGTGGGAGGATTGCTTGAGATTAGGAGTTAGAGACCAACCTGGACAACAGAGTGAGGCCCCTGTCTCTACAAGAAAGAAAAAAGAAAGAATACAGAGAGCTATATGTACTGAGTATGGAAAGTTGTCCTTTGGGTATTTAATTGTGGGACAATATGAGATAAACTTGTTTGTAAGTCAAAAACACTTCCATATGTGGAGATAGATTTGCACGTTGTGATGGCAAACAAAAGGGCAAAAGGATACATGACACGCTTAACTGCAGTCAGTTGGTGAGTGTGAGGGCACAAATGAGGAAAAATAAAAGACTTTCACATTTTCTTCTATCTCCTATGTTTGAGTATCAGTGAACTTAAATAAGGGATTTTTTAAAGATTTACTAATTAAAAAAACTTACGGAAGCAGCATATGTACTTTACAGAATATTAGAAACTACAGCAAGCATAAATTAAAAATGAAAACTTCACCTTCCCACTTGATGGAGATCACTATAGTTAGTACCTGGGTATATAGCTTTCTAAATATTCTTGTGCACATTTATATAGAATTGTTTAGCTAAATGAAATCATATTATACATACTGGTTTCAGCCTGCTTTCCTCCATCAGTAGTTCTCAGCTTTCTATTTCTGTAAATTTTCATCTCAAATATTCAGACTTTTTTTTTTTTTTGAGACAGGATCTTGCTCTATTACCCAGACTGGAGGCTGGAGTACAATGGCATGATCATGGCTTACCACAGCCTCTGCCTCCTGGGCTCAAGCGATCCTCCTGCCTCAGCCTTCTGAGTAACCTGGGACTAAAGGCGAGCACCACCGTGCCTGGCTAATTTTTGTATTTTTTGTAGAGATGGGGTTTTGCCATGTTGGCCATGCTAGCCTCGACCTCCTGGGGTCAAGTGATCCTCTAACCTCAGCATCCTGAGTGTCTGGGACTATAAGGCGCATACCACCATGCCCCGCTAGTTTTTTAACTTTTTGTGGAGATAGGGTCTCACTACGTTGCCTAGGTTGGTCTTGAACTCCTAGGCTCAAGCGATCCTCCTGCCTCAGCTTCCCAAACTGTTGGGATTACTACGTGAGCCACTGCACCTGGCCTGAGGGCGTTTCTTGTTTCCTCTTTCAGGCCGTTCAGCAAGGGACCATCAAGTGCAACTTTGCCGGGGTTGCCTTGGGCGATTCCTGGATCTCCCCTGTTGGTAAGTCTGGCATTTTCAGGCATTTCTTCACTCCCCTTTGCCCATCCTTTCCTGGGACTTTGGGCTGTGTTGTCCAGATCAAAGAGCTAAGCGGCAGAACGTTCTGGGCTCTTAGAGAAAGTGTTTGCTGCATCCAAGAAATATAGGGACAGAGTACCTACCATGGACCACTAAGGGCTGAACTGAGTTTTCTTAATTTAATTATCACAACAAAAGGATCAAATTTTACGATTGGAGGCATTCTGAAGACTCAGAGAGGTCATGAAATACGCTCTCTGCAACACAGGATGAGTGGCCTAGTCAGGATTCAAATCCAGGTCTGTGCGGCTCAATACAAAGGCAAATCTGTTTTGTCATCCTGCCCCCTCTACTTCCCTGATGCTGACATAAGCGTTTGGGGTGAAATTTCCATCTGTTACGCATATTGATGGCAAGACAAGGTTATCGTCTGGTCTTGTAACTCAGAGGTGTGCAGTTTCGTAATTAAGCATCTGTGTTGCGAGCATAAATAAGAGTTGTTTATGTTGCAGACACCCAGGGTGTGGTTCCAGACATCTGAAACAATCATCCTGGTGGCGTTCACTCTAACACAGGATTTCTCAGTACTATTGACATTGTGGGTCATATAGTTCTTTTTGTGGGAGGCTGTCCTGTGCATTGTAGGATATTACCAGCAGCATCCTTGGCCTCTACTCAAGAGATGCTAGTAGCACCACCTCAGTGTGACAACCAGAAATGTCTCCCTGGGGAACAAAACCATCACTGATTGAGAACCATTGTTCTAACCTAACAAAACGTGATTTTCCCCAGGCAAAACCAAACTATGGAGTTAGAAATCAGAAGAGAGGCTGCCTAGGGGCAAGGGTGGGAAATAAGCATGAAAGGGACATGAAGGAACTATATCTTGATTGCAGGGGGTGGTTACACGGGCATATGCATTCATCAAAACTCTTCTGAAGGTACACTTGTGATTTGTGATTATGGCTCGGTTTTTTAAAAATAATCATTTATAAAAGGTAATATTTCCCCCTAAAAGGTAGGGATTCACTTGTTACAGAGCCATGTTCCCAATAACCATTACAACTTGGAATGGTTGTTTCTTGCCCTCATGTTTGCCATCTGCAGGGTAGGACTGAAGTAGCATAAAACTGAGTCAGCGTGAAGACGAGGGCTGCTATTTGTTTATCTGTTTTTCCTTCCGGGATGGATCTCGTAGGACATCATAAAACTGCAAAAGCCTAGGTCAGAAACATGAGAGTTTCTTGTTAGATACTGCTCTTTTGTTCAAGTTGATGGAGACAAAGTCTCCATCGGGTCTTGGCAACCCAGAGGTGTGCTGTTTCATAACTGAGCATCCTCATTGGGAACACAGATAAGAGTTGTTTATGACTCAAAATTACGATGCTGGCCCTCTCACTTCCTCATGGGGTCTTCTCGGTTTCACAATAGCACTAAGTACTTTGCATGTGCTAACTTCATGTAATCCTTACAACAATTCCATGGGATGGATGCTATTGTTATCCTAATTTTGTAAATGATGAAACTGAGACTCAAGAGAGGTTAAGCAACTTTCTTAGAGTCACCCAGCTAAATGGTAAAATTGGGATTCAAATCCAGGCAGCAGGTACTGGAATCCAAGCAACCTAACCACCTTGCTACACTGTCTCTCCAAGATCAGTAAGCTTTGCTTCCTGGCTTTGCAAGTGTTTTTCCTCCTGTTTGGAATCTACCTTTTCTTCCTTGTCGTGACCCACTTTACCTTATGAATCTGTTTGTCTGGATTGTAATCCATCCCTCCAGATCCACTTTAAGTATTACCCCTCTATACCAGAAACATTGGTTTTTGAGGGAGAAGTATTGTTAATTTCCATGAACAACTGTTAATTGCTTGCTAAGTAGTAGATACTGTTCTAGGTGCTAGGCAAAGACACATAGATATGCTCCTGATCTTCAAGAAGGTCTTGATCTGCACGGTCACTAAGCCCATGTGACCATGTCAGTATGGTAACCACTTGCCACATGTGACTATATAAATTTAATTATAATTTTTAAATACAATTTCAGTTTTTCGGTGGCACTCTCCACACCCAAGTGCTCCATAGACACATGTGGCTATTGGCTAGCATTGTGGACTGCACAGATATGGAACACTTCCATTACTGCAGAAAGTTGTATTGAACAATGCAGGCCTACTTCAAAGGTTGGTAAACAAGGGCCCATGAGTCAAGTCTGCCCTGCCGCCTGCTCTGGTAAATCAGTTTGTTTGTTTGTTTTGAGACGGACTTTTGCTCTTGTAGCCCAGGCTGGAGTGCAATGGTGCGTTCTCAGCTCACTGCAACCTCCACCTCCCAGGTTTAAGCGATTCTCCTGTCTCAGACTCCTGAGTAGCAGGGATTACAGGTTCCCGCCACTACATCCAGCTAATTTTGAATTTTTAGTAGAGGCGGGGGGTTTCACCATGTTGGCCAGGCTGGTCTCCAACTCCTGACCTCAGGTGATCTGCCTGCCTCGGCCTCCCAAAGTGCTGGGATTACAGGCATGAGCCACCGCACCTGGCCGGTAAAAGTTCATTTACTGTCTGTGGCTGTTTGGAGACTGTAAGAACACAGTTGAGTAGTTGCAACCGAGATAGGCTGGCCTACAGGGCCAACATTATTTACTATCTGTCCTTTTACAGAAAGTTTACCAATCTCTGGCCCAGATCAAACAGGAAGTGGAATGCATTGGAGAACTGCAACCAAACCTGTTTCAAGAAACTAAGGCACAAGTTTGAAGGTTAAGCCCAGGAAGTGATTAATAGCTAGGCCACAGAAGTCCTGGTGTGCCTGCATTTCTCACAGTGTACTCTCAAAGAATACCAGTCCAGGCCAGGCGTGGTGGTTCACACCTGTAATCCCAGCACTTTGGGACACCAAAGCAGGCAGATTGCTTGAACCCAAAAGTTCGAGACCAGACTGGGCAACATGGACTTAGTTCCTGCTGAACTAAGACTACTTGAAACCTACTTTGAGACACTTTGCCTTAAGGAGCCACTGAAGACTTTTAAGCTAAGGAGAGACATACTCAAATGTGCTTTGTAAGTTGAGGTCCTTGATTCTTTGTTGGCATGTCTTTCAATAGCACTTGTCTTACCTAGTGATACAGTATTTAATAGTTGTGAGCTTGTCTAAACCAAGGTCAACTACTGTTCTCTTTGAGGACAGGCATTATGTTACTCACAGTTATATCTTAAGCTTTTGCTGCCTCCAGACCCTTAGTAAATTCTCAATATGTTTGTGGGATGGGAGTGAGCCAACTGGCAATATAGCCACTTGCATTGTTGCAAACTCATTAGTCATCTTCCGTATTTAGCTCCTTGGCAGAAACTAATATCTCCAAACTGGAGGAGCAAATAAGATGCAGAGCAGAAATGTGAGGGTGGAGAAATATTTTAAGCTATCAAAAGGCCTAGAGGTCCACAGATAAGAGCCTCCACCTGCATACCTACAGCCTGCCTGTGGGGATGCTGTCACCGGCAATGACCCAGTTGCTGGGCCAGTATCAGGCCAAATTAATGTGCCATTAGTCTTAAGAGTCAACAGACAGGCCCCCACACCCTCATCCCACCTTCCAGCCACTGTGTCATCAGCCCGCCTCCTGCATGGCTACAGGTGATTTGAGGAGCCTTCCAATCCAAAGCTACCGGGTTTCTTGCTTCTGCCTCTTTCTTCTTTGGAGAGAAGACAGTTAGGTTTGTCTTTGGAAAGACAGAGGTATGATATACTTGATTTGTACATTTGTGGTTTCCTTTAGATTCGGTGCTCTCCTGGGGACCTTACCTGTACAGCATGGTAAGTAGATATACATCTGCGCCCTGCGGGTAAACAACCCAGCCGATCTCTTCCGGCTGTGACCCCAGGAAAAGAGATGCTGGATGAGTTTGCATATGTGGATGACACTGCTCTTTAGGGACTACTCATCCGTATAGAGTTGGAGACCCAAAGCAAGAGCTCGCCTCAGGGACAAATTGAAAGAAAATCAGCACACATCACTTTTTTCCAGATATAAGAAACACATTTTTCCAATTCCCTAAATTTTTATTACAAAAATTTTCAAATATGCAGAAACGTTGAAAGATCACTGTGAATACCTTCTTAGGTTCAGATGACAATTTGCTGTATTTCCTCCAATAAACATGTGGCTGGTAACAATACACTTTGATATGTGAGCTTCTGTTCTCCTTCCTTCCCCTCTTTCTCCTACCCCTCCCTAACTGCAGCAGCACCAGATTGATGTTCCCAAGTAAAGTGGGTCTTTTTGCTCTTGGTTTGCATTCCAGTCTCTTCTGGAAGACAAAGGTCTGGCAGAGGTGTCCGAGATTGCAGAGCAAGTCCTGAATGCCGTAAATAAGGGGCTCTACAGAGAGGCTACAGAGCTGTGGGGGAAAGCAGAAATGATCATTGAAAAGGTAAAAAGGGGACAAACTCAGAGGCCAGCCTGCCTGGCTTTTTCTGGTGGGTACAGGGTACGTTGTTGGTGTTGTCAAACTTGGGGTCTATCCTGAGCCTCCCCACATATCTGCAAATGATTGCATGCTAGATAATACATCTCTTGGGTCTGAGCAGTGATGTAGTGGCTCCTTACAGAGTCAGAAAGCCACTCAGGCCTGCAAGACTTGCTTGTCCTTGACTAACTGTATGGATTCTATTAAAAAAAAAAAAAAAAAAAAAAAAGACTGTCCTGCAGAGGTGTGTGGAGACAACACATTCCCTTATTAGGACCCTTGCCAAGCAACATTCTGACTCCAGAGAACCAGAAGGAAAGAATGCGCTGGCTAAGGACTGGGAATGTAGGCCCCTCTGCAGCTCTGTTCTCCTTATAAATTAACACCTAGGGCCTTGGTTTTTTCCCTGTGGGGCCTGATCACTGCTCATATGAGATGCTTACCACTCCAGGGAGAGTGGGCTGACACAGCTGGTTTCTGAAACTTCAGAGCTGCATTTCTTTCTTTCTTTTATTTTTTATTTTTTCCTTTTTTTTTTTTTTTTTTTTTTTGAGACAGAGTCTTGCTCTGTCACCCAGGCTGGAGTGCAATGGCACAGTCTCGCCTCACTGCAACCTCTGCCTCCTGGGTTCAAGCGATTCTCCTGCCTCAGCCTCCCGAGTTGCTGAGATAACAGGCACGTGCCACTGCACCCAGCTAATTTTTGTATTTTTAATAGAGACAGGGTTTCACTATGTTGCCCAGGCTGGTCTTGAACTGCTGACCTCAGGTGATCCACCCACCTCAGCCTCCCAAAGTGCTAGGATTACAGGCGAGAGCCACTCCGCCCGGCCTCTTTCTTTCCTTCTTTTTTTTTTTTTTTGAGACCAAGTCTGGTTCTGTCATCTAATCTACACTGTAGTGCAGTGGCCCGATCTCGGCTCACTGCAACCTCTGCCTCCTGGGTTCAACTGATTCTCATGCCTCAGCCTGCAGAGTAGTTGGGACTACAGCTGAGCACCACCACGCCCGGCTGATTTTTGTGTTTTCAGTAGAGAGGGGTTTCACCATGTTGACCAGGCTGGTCTCGATCTCCTGGGCTCAAGTGATCCACCCACCTCAGCCTCCCGAAGTGCTGGGATTACAGGTGTGAGCCACCGGGCCCAGCCAAAGCTGTATTTCTTTCTGATCCAAGCAAATTTACAAAATTAAAGCTGTCCTTGGATAAGATAAAGAGCCATGTGCCTTTCTGTTTGGCAGCTTTGATGACAGGAAAACAAAACAAACAGCCAAATAAACTTTATATTTCAGAACACAGACGGGGTGAACTTCTATAACATCTTAACTAAAAGCAGTCCCACGTCTACAGTGGAGTCGGGTCTAGAATTCACACAGAGCCACCTAGGTGAGTGAACCTTGAAGTTATTAGTCCCTGCCTCAGCCTCCATGCAAAAAGAAACCTGTTTATAAAAAAAACTTTATAAACATATAATTTGCATGCCATAAAATTAACTCATTGTAAGTGGTTTTCAGTATATTCCCAGAGTTGTGCAGTCATTGCTATAATCCAGTTTTGGAGCATTTCCGTCACCCCAAAGAGCTCCCACGTGTCTGCTTGCAGACAGTTCTCATTCCCACTCCCAGCCCCAGGCCACCACTCATCTGCCTTCTGTCTCTCTAAATTTGCCTCTTCTGAACATTTTATATAAATACAATCACACAATAGTCTTTTGCACTGGCTTCTGTCACATAACATGATGTTTTTAAAGTTTAGAAACCAGCTTCCATACACCAAATTACAACATCAATTCAAGGCTGAATCTAGTCGTCTTTCAGCCAACCAAGAAGTGTATAAAGGCTACAGGATACCCTAGGTTCCACTTCCTAGGTGATTCTCTTTGGTCATTCTGGAGAATCCCAATGGCCCCCAAGTCTATAGAGTGTACAATCAATACTATTGGGTTGGTGCAAAAGTAACCGCGGTTTTTGACAGGTTTCAAAAACTATTAACTCACAACCAATGAGGCATTATTTCCCTTCCCACCCAGCTCCTTACCAACCCCTTATTTTGAACCAATTTTGACAAATCTATTTTTTCCCTTTTTTTTTTTTTTTTTAAGAGATAGGGTTTCACTCTGTTGCCCAGGCTGGAGTACCATTGAAATTTAGAAATTTTGCCATTACTTTTAATGGCAAAAACCGCAGTTACTTTTGCACCAACCTAATACTAAAGCCTCTCCACTTTCAATGTGTTTCTGACTTTATTCCTCCCACTGGGGGTGAATCAAGGTGACACTTTCCCTTTTCCAGCTGAATCTAAAACTCTCCCTCTCACTGTGCAGCATCCCCAGTGGCTTGATAAAGATGTCCTCATGGCCAGGTGCAGTGGCTCACACCTGTAATGCCAGCACTTTGGGAGGCTGAGGCGGGCGGGCGGATCACGAGGTCAAGAGATTGAGACCATCCTGGCCAACATGGCAAAACCCTGTCTCTACTAAAAATACAAAAATTAGCTGGGCATGGTGGCGTGTGCCTGTAGTCCCAGCTACTCGGGAGGCTGAGGCAGGAGAATCGCTTGAACCCGGGAGGCGGAGGTTGCAGTGAGCCGAGATCACACCACTGCACTCCAGCCTGGGCGACAGAGCGAGGCTCCGTCTCAAAAAAAAAAAAAAGAAAAAAGAAAAATTAGCTAGGCATGGTGGCATGTGGCATATAGTCCTAACTACTTGCTTGAACCCAGGAGTTTGAGGCTACAGTGAGCTATGATTGTGCCAGAGCACTCCAGCCTGGGCAATAGAGGGAAACCCTGTTTCTTAAAAAAGGGAAAAAAAAATTTGTCAAAATTGGTTCAAAATAAGGGGTTGGCAGGGAGCTGAGTGGGGAGGGAAATAATGCGTAATTGGCTGTGAGTTAACAATTATTGAAGCCTGGTATGGGTACATTGGAGCGTTGCACACTACTCTTCTGTATCCATTTGAAATTTTTCATAATAAAAAATTAAGATAAAAAAGCTACATCCAAGGCCACAGTTGGTTGCAGATGAGATTTTGTGCCAAAGGTCCTTGCAGGATGTCAGACAGCCCAAGTGCTTGGGCAGATTTTGACCAGCTCTCTCTTGCTGACCTCCCCAGGCATCCTGACGCTAGATGTGGCTGGGCATTACTGCATTCTGGTCTCAAGACTGTGGTGAGGAAATAATGAAATCCTTAGAGACCAGGGCCAGGTAGAAATCTTGGATAAGTTCCTACTTTATTCCTGTAGGGAGGCCTTGAGCAAGCAGAGATCTCAGATTTCTGAAGGGAAAACACTCCGAGCTAAAGAGGGTTTTGTTTCATGTGTGTTCAAGATACCCCAAGGATACGGGGTCAGTGGTCCTGTGGCTGCTGCTGGGAGCTTTCTCAGGGGACATGGGTCCTCCTCTCCCAACCTGCAGTCACCAGAGGGCTCATTCTATCCCTGGTTTTTTCATGACTCCTGACTGCTGAGAGAATTTTAGAAATGAAGAAAAATTAGCTCAAATAAAAAGAGCTGGGTGTGGCCGGGTGTGGTGGCTCACACCTGTAATCCCAGCATTTTGGGAGGTCGGGCGGGTGGATCACCTGAGGTCGGGAGTTCGAGACCAGCCTGATCAACATGGAGAAACCCCGGCTCTACTAAAAATACAAAAGTAGCTGGGTAGGGTGGCAGACGCCTGTAATCCCAGCTACTTGGGAGGCTGAGGCAGGAGAATCACTTGAATCTGAGAGGCAGAGATTGCGGTGAGCCAAGATTGTGACATTGCACTCCAGCCTGGGCAACAAGAGTGAAACTGTCTAAAAAACAAAAAAAGAGTTGGGTGTGGTGGTATGCACCTGTAGTCTCAGCTACTTGGGAGGCTGAGATGGGAGGATCGCTTAAACCTGGGAGGTAGAGGCTGCAGTGAGCTGAGATTGTGCCCCTGCACTCCAGCCTGGGTGACAGGGTGAGACTCTTGTCTTAAATAAATAAATAAATATTAAATTTAAAAAAAAAAAGACTTCTTATGTCCTAGGGTAATGAAGAAGAAAATGGTATGTTGCTTGTCAAATGCCTCCTTGGCAGTGAGTAGCAAATAATGGTGGCTGCCACTGTTATTGCTGTCATTCAGTGTTTTGATAATGCTGATGGGCAGGAGCCAGCGAGAGTGCCGTGCTCACTAGCTCCTGTCTTGCCTGGGTCTTGTTATTCATTTGGCTTTCCTGAGGGCCAGCTCTGAATTGGTTTAGGTTTGATCTGGTTTATTATAAGGTAGGCCCACTTGTTCAGGACTTGAAACTTGGCCCTGATGTTACCCGAAAAAACAGGAAAACTGACATTGGCCCAAAGCATAGTTTATTCCCTGAGTGTACCAGCCTAATGAGTATTTCCTAGGTCTCTCCCTCTCTGTTTCCTTGGACAGTAGCCTATTCCAGGTATTAATTCCTCATTAAAAATGGCGCCTGCTATCCTCTCAAGCTCTCAAGAGAATGGACCACATGAGCTATTTGTGTGCCTTACACCTGACCAGTCGGCACAAATTTCTGGGCTGGTTCATCCCTGTTTGTGAAGCATCTGTGCGTTCAGTCAGTTTTGGTGCTGGAGCCCAAGATGCTCTGGGCTGAAAGGTATCTCCTGTTTTGGCAGATTCCAAGCTACTCCCTCTTTCTCCTTCCCCGTGTGCAGGCCAGGCTACCAACGTCTTTGTGAACATGGAGGAGGACTTCATGAAGCCAGCCATTAGCATTGTGGACAAGCTGCTGGAGGCAGGGATCAACGTGACCGTGTATAATGGACAGCTTGATCTCATCGTAGATACCATGGGTAGGAATTGACTCTGAGGGGCACATAGAGGCAGTTTTATGGGTTCAACTGGAAGGGAACTGGCCCTGGACATGTCAGTCTTGGGGTGGATGATGTTGACATGCCAGGAGGTAGGCCATTTCCCATTACATTCTTCTGCTCCTGATCTTGATTATTCAAAGAGTGGGGAGCTGCATGTGGCTGTGACCCCACAGAAGCCTGGGCCTATCCGGGTTTGGGGGCCCTTAGGTATGATTAAAGAACAGCACCTGTCTCTACCACAAAACTTAGACATTTTCCTGGTTATTGGGCAAGTGCACTGTTTAATTAAGGGAGGGCCTCATTTTTGTGCGACATCACAGTCGATGTTGACCACTGCAGAGTGAATTAAAACTAAACCCTAATGACCGTAACCCTGAAGACCCAGGGGAAATGGTCTTTGTGGAATCCCGACTACTGCCCTGTCACCTACCACCTATTTAATTTGCTCACTTCCAAATTAAATAGGGCCTGGTGGAGGCTCAGAGACAGGTTCTCTGACCTGGCAGGCTAATTGAGGCACAAGGTCTGACGGATGTGATGCGCCTCGTCAAACCAGAAGGATTGAATATTTTTGTGACTGGTAAGCAAGGGACACCAAGGACAATTTGGAAAGCTGCTGCATTGCTCCATGAACAGCCCAGGTGATCCTTATCACCGTCTCATTCCTGACATCTCTCAGTCCTCCTCACGGGCCTGTCTGCCTCCAGAGGTCCCCAGTTCCCTTCCTAAAGAGCAGATGGCAGTGAGAGATACAGAGGCAAAAACAGTCAGGCTTTGCAGCTGTTAGGTTTCTCCCAGCAGCCTAGGTTTCACTGGGAGTCAGAAATGCAGATGCTCAGGCCCTACCCTGATCTTCTGAATCAGAATTTGCATTTTAACAAGATCCTGAGTGAGTTTCATGCATACTGCAGTTTGGGAAGCACGAACTTTTAGGACCTAGACTTTTTTCCTACTCTACCCAGCTATTAATGCCAGGCCTTTCTCTTTGTCCTCACCAGGTCAGGAGGCCTGGCTGCGGAAACTGAAGTGGCCAGAACTGCCTAAATTCAGTCAGCTGAAGTGGAAGGCCCTGTACAGTGACCCTAAATCTTTGGAAACATCTGCTTTTGTTAAGTCCTACAAGAACCTGGCTTTCTACTGGATTCTGAAAGCTGGTCACATGGTAAGAGACAGCTTTTGTTCCAGACTTAACAATCATCCTGAGAGGGAAGCCACAGGCAGTTCTATATCTCTGTCTGCTGCCCAGGCGGGTCTTGTAAGAAGTACGAGGGTCCGAGGGCCACGTGTGGTGGCTCACGCCTGTAATCTCAGCACTTTGGGGGACCAAGGTGGGTGGATTGCTGGAGCCCAGGAGTTTGAGACCAGCCTGGGCCACATGGAGAAACTTGTCTCTACAAAAAATAGGAAAATTAGACCACGGAGGCTCATGCCTGTAATCCCAGCACTTTGGGAGGCTGAGACAGGTGGATCGCTTGAGCTCAAGAGTTCAAGACCAGCCTTGGCAACATGGCGAAACCCTGTCTCTACAAAAATTTACCAGGTGTGGTAGCACACACCTGTAATCCCAGCTACTTGGGAGGCTGAAGCACGAGAATCGCTTGAACCCAGGAGGCGGAGGTTGTGGTGAGCCAAGATGGCACCACTGCACTCCAGCCTGGGCAACAGAGCGAGACTCTGTCTCAAAAAAGAACAAAAATTAGCCGGGCGCGGTGGCGCATGCCCATGGTCTCAGCTGCTCAGGAGGCTGAGTGAGGTGGGAGGATTGATTGAGCCTGAAAATTAGAAGCTATAGTGAGCCAAGATCATGCCCCCCCCCTCCAGCCTAACTTAGCGAGACCCAGTCTCAAAAAAAAAAAAAAAAAAAAAAAGGCAGAAGAAAAATTAAGAAAGAAATACTTAGGGCTTGGGAGTGTTTTGAGTTTCCTAACAAAATTCCGCTATTAGCACTAGGCACTGCGAGCACAAGGGTGAGTGGTGCCCAGTCCCCATCCTCAAGGAGCTTGTGGTCTAGAGACATACAGGCAAGGAGACTGTCAATAGCATGGGGTGAGCAATGCTAAGAGGGGGCTTGGCCCAGGGAAGGGTGCCCTGCCCAGGCTTGCAGATCTGGAAGATTGTGCCCCCATGTGATGCGTAGGAGTGATTTAAAGAAAGAGGAGGAGGTGGGGAGCATGGAGAGCAGTGAATACAAGGTCCAGAGGAGCCTCAGACGGCGAGGCCTTGGAATGGACACTGGAGGGAGGTGACTGCAGAGGAAGAGTTTTCATACCACACTAAGGAGTTCAGACAGGGCACCAAGCAGGGGTTTTAAGCAAGGGAGTGAAATTAAGAGATTTGTCCAAGAAATACCATTCTAGCAGTAGAGGGCATGGGGCAAGCCTGGGGCCAAGGACCAGTCAATGAGGCTGTCAGGTAAATCCAGAAAGGAGGAAAGTGGATGGATTTGGTAAAGTGTAAAGAAGGGAAAATTGGCAGGACTTGGTAATCATTTGGGGTGGAAAAATACTGAAGGGTGGCTTGCAGGTTTCTGCTCCAGCATCGTGGTTTGGGATGGAGGCAATTTGCACAAGCTGAGTTTGTATTGCCTATGGAACAGAAGGCGGAAGAAGAGCCTACAAATGAGACTGAGAAAGGAGCAGCCAGATAAGTGAGAAGGGAGACCAGGGATGCGTGGCATCCCCAAAGCAGGGAGGGGCCCGTAGTGCCAAGGGAGAACTCAGGGGAAGGATTGGAACATGAGTGATGATGTGCTTACACCGATATCCTTGGCACCTGCGTTGGTGAGATATTTTGGTGAGGTGGCAAGCTCAGAAGCCAGAATGTAAAGACTGGAGAAAATGAATGAGTAGTGAGGAGAAGAGACAGCAGCTTCCTTTAAGAAGCCAGAGAAAGCAGCCCACTCTTAAAAGACACTTAATCTAGGCTGGGTGTGGTGGCTCACACCTGTAATCCCAGCATTTTGGGAGGTGAAGACAGGTGGATCACCTGAGGTCAGGAGTTCGAGACCAGCCTGGCTAACATGGAGAAACCTTATCTTTACTAAAAATACAAGAATTAGCTGGGCATGGTGGTGGGCACCTGTAATCCCAGCTACTCAGGAGGCTGAGGCAGGAGAATCGCTTGAACCTGGAAGGCGGAGGTTGCAGTGAGCCAAGATTGTGCCATTGCCCTCCAGCTTGGGTGACAGAGCGAGACTCTGTCTCAAAAAGTAAATAAATAAACAAATAAACAAACAAATAGACTTAATCTAAAGGGAGAACAAACAAGGCAGCAGGGCACAGAGGGAGAGGGCATTATTTATGGCTCTCAGGATCTGAGTACCTTCAATATTGACTTAAAAAAAATTAGGAAGTCTTAGAGCAAAGCAGTGTTACAGATTGAGTACCCCTTATGTTTGGAAACAGAAATGTTTCAGATTTTTAATTTTTTGGATTTTGGAATATTTGCATATCCATAATGAGATATCTTGGGGATCGGACCCCAGTCTAGGCAATGGAATTCATTTATATTTCATATACACCTTGTACACATAGACTGGAGGTACTTTTGTACAATGTTTTAAATATTTTTGTGCGTGAAGCAACGTTTGTGTGCATTGAGTTATTAGAGAGCAAAGGGTGGCTATTTCAGCCACCCATGGCTCTTCAACCGATCTGTGGCTGTTGGGCATCATATAATTTCTGACTCCAAATTTATATGCTGCCAATAAGCAATTTTTTCTTGCACATAGTCACACATAAGTACTTCACAGTAAGAAATACAACATACCACTAATACAGTGGAAAAATTGTGTGTTCAGAGTCACTGAGCAGCACAGTAGAGTAACATCACCAGAATACCTGTGTCAGCTGCTAGACAACAGCAACAGCAAACAACAGCAGCTTTCAGTCTCTGCCTACAATGCTGTGTTTTGACTAAAAGGTTACTGTACTGTAACCCCCTTGGGGATGCAGAAATAAAGTGTGTGTTGTGTGCCTGCATTTTGAATGCAGCCCCCCATGGGGCAGGTGTGAAATATTCCACTTGTGGCCTCATGGTGGGACTCAAGAAGGCTGGAATTGTGGAGCCTTTTGGATTTTCCAGTGAGGGATGCTCAACCTGCACTAGAGAGAAGTCCCTGCCGAGGCTGGTAGGAGGGCATGGAACAAGCCAACCACACTCTCATGTACTAGAGTTCAGGCCCGTTTCCTCTTGGTTTGTCACATATAGAACAACGGATCAGTTGGGGACAGGCTTAAAATAGCCCTTGGAGACTGTCGTTAAGTCGTCCCCAAACCACTTCCCCTTTCATTAATTAAATGACATTTTAGGATGCCCTACCGTG
Source organism: Colobus angolensis palliatus (assembly GCF_000951035.1). Classification (NCBI taxonomy): domain Eukaryota; kingdom Metazoa; phylum Chordata; class Mammalia; order Primates; family Cercopithecidae; genus Colobus; species Colobus angolensis. The sequence goes on along the minus strand of NW_012117043.1, from coordinate 6,995,442 downwards.
CCTGTGCTTCCTGGGGACTCTTGGCAGAAGAGTCAAGGATGGGTGTGCCATAGAGAATCATGGGGCCAGGGAATTACAGAACAGGGAGACCATATTTGTGTAGGGGAGAAACTGAGGCCTCTGTCCTTCCCCCTTTTGATGCTGTGTGGGAAGGAAAATTTAAGGGATTTATCCTAAAAATCTGGGGGAAAACAAAAGAAAGTGAATAACAATGCGAAAATCGGGTCCCATCCAAAGGGCCCTGTTTGTTTTTATTATTTGCGGCTCTCTCCTGTGAGCTTCCTTCTCAGCCATTTATCTATTCTCAATCCGGGATCCCTTCTAGACAGACTCCTTTAAAATGTTTAGAATCTTCCTTCTTCCTTGAACAGACTAGGTCTCAGTATCATGAGCATGACCCTTACCAAGAAATCAACAGATCAGCCCCATATGGAGTAGAAGGTTCTTGCCTTAAATGCTGACTTCTCCAGGTCCCTGCCACCCAGCCCAGTCAGGGCCCAGAAGAGCTTTCATCCAGTGCACGAGTCATTTTCAGGAAGGACCCTCTCTCAGGGATGTGCCCAGGTGTCTGCACAGGTTCCTGTCACAGAGCTGGCTCCCTTTTGGGAGCAAGGTTTCAGGATGTTGCCTCTGACCCCAGTCCCAGGAATAGCACCAGGAGCACTAACTCGGGTGTTGTTTTTTTCTAGGTTCCTTCTGACCAAGGGGACATGGCTCTGAAGATGATGAGACTGGTAACTCAGCAACAGTAGGATGAAGGAGGCTGGAGATGAGCTGGTTTGTTTAGCCTTGGGGCACAGAGCTGAGCTGAGGCCGCTGAAGCTGTAGGAAGCTGAAGCTTTAGGAAGCTGAAGCTTTAGGAAGCGCCATTCTTCCCTGTATCTAACTGAGTGATCAAGAAGGTTCTGACCAGCTGCCGCCAAGGATGAAAATCATTGTCTCTGGAGGCAATTTGGAAATTATTTCTGCTGCTTAAAAAACCTAAGATTTTTTTAAAAAATGGATTTGTTTTAATCAAAATGAAGGATGATAATAGATTATTACTTTTTCTTATGACAGAAGCAAATGATGTGATTTATAGAAAAACTGGGAAATACAGGTACACAAAGAATAAATCAACACCTGTATACCCCCTTCCCGGGGTGAGCACTGTTACCAATTTAGCATATGTCCTTGCAGATTTTTTTTTTTTTTTGCTATATATACATATATATTTTTTACCAAAATGAATCATTACTGTATGTTTCACTATTTGTTTGACATATCAGTATATCCAAAACACCTTTTCATGTCAATAAATGTTCTTCTATAACATTTTTAATGGCTGTGGAGCATTCTACTTTCTGGTTATACGCTAGTTTATTTACAAAATTCCCAATTGCTTCCGACGAGTATAATAATTTCTAGTTTGTTGCTATTATACACAGTGCTCTGTTGATTCACCCTGATAGTTAGATTTTTTGTACCTCCTTATTTTCTTAGAATAAATTCATAAAAGTGTATTTAGTCCAAGGATTGCCACATTTCCTTAAAATCAAAATAATTAGCTCAGGACTTTTAACTTTTTATTCATAGCTCAAGATCTACATAAGGAGGTTCGACGCCATGGCTCACACCTATAAACCCAGCACTTTTGGAGGTCGAGGCAGGAGGATCACTTGAGCCCAGGAGTTCATGAACAGCCTGGGCAACATAGGGAGACCCCATTTCTACAAAAAAATGAAAACATTAGCCGAGCATGGTGGCACACACCTGTAGTCTCAACTACTCGGGAGGCTGAGGCAGGAGGATCACTTGAGCCAGGGAGGTTAAGGTTGCAGTGAACCATGATCAAGCCACTCATTCCAGCCTGGGTGACAGAGAGACCCCCATCTCAAAAAAAAAAAAAAAAAAATCTGCATAGGAGATCTAATAGCTTCTAGGACTGTGTGAAAGAAATACCACCTCTTGTAGTTACAGGGCTGATAATTTATTTATGTATGTATGTATTTATTTATTTATTCATTTGAGACAGGGTCTCACTCTGTGACCCAGGCTAGAGTGCAGTGGCACAATAATGGCTCAGGTGATCCTCCTGCCCCAGTCTCCTGAGTAGCTAGTACCATAGGTGTGCACCACCGTGCCCAGCTAATTTAAAAAATTTTTTTGTAGAGTTGGGGTCTCACTATGTTACCCAGGCTGGTCTCGAACTTCCAGCCTCTAGCAATCCACCTGCCTTGGGGTCCCAAAGTGCTGGGATTACAGGCTTGAGTCACCAAGCCTGGCCAAGGGCTGAAATTTAAAATAACATCCGGGGCTCACACCTGTAATCCCAGCACTTTGGGAGGCCGAGGCGAGCAGATCACAAGGTCAGGAGATCAAGACTATCCTGGCTAACGCGGTGAAACCCCGTCTCTACTAAAAATACAAAAAAAAAAAAAAATTTAGCCGGGTGTGGTGGTGCGCACCAGTAGTCCCAGCTACTTGGGAGACTGAGGCAGGAGAATGGCGTGAACTTGGGAGGCAGTGCTTGCAATGAACCAAGATTGCGCCACTGCACTCCAGCCTGGGCGACAGAGCAAGACTCCATCTCAAAAGTAAATAAATAAATAAATAAATAAAATTAGAAAACAAAAACCAAAGCTTATTGCTGCAGACTGTGAGAAAAGAATTAACAGCAGGTTATGTCTACGTGACCAGCCCCTTCAGACCCTGAGACTAAAAACAGTCTCCTGGGGCTGAGACTACACATGTCCCTGTGGTTCACGGTTAGCAAGAACTCCAGTGTGCCCGTGGAAAGGAAGAACTTTAGAAGCCTGTGCTGGATACTCCTGGATATCACCAATGTGTATCCTTTTTACCTGCTGCTTGTGATGTGCATCTTTTGTTCCAAAAAGTTAGCTATTAGTATAACCTGCTACTGAGCCCTGTGAGTCTTGGTGAACCATCCAACAAAGCAGTGAATTATAAAACCAGTTGAATTCCCAACCTCACAGAGTCTCTTCTGTTAAAAGTTAGTGCATTGGTTGGGAAGAAATGTAATTCTAAACATTGAGATGAGTCACCTGGGCAGAATTCAATGAAGCTAGGGGACCTCAAACCTTTTTGGCCATTAGAAGCAGCTTTCCATGGCTGTCTGGGCAGGTTAATCGTGTCTTGCCCTAAGACCCTATATAGTAAATTCCTAGACTTGCCCAGGGCTCTTATTCCTGCTGTATAACATTCTCCCTCAACCCACCCCCCTACCTTCCTAGGTAATCCCTGTGGTCAGTTGACAAGGGAAGGCAACTCTCAGGCTTGATTTACAGGCAGTGCTCCACAGAATGCATGCATCACCTGAACGTGCATAGCTATAGCACCATGGCCGCACTCCAGGACAGCCCTGAAAGATGGTGTGAAGGGAAGTCCTCCCAGTGTACAGATCTAACTTAGAACAGTGCACTCAGCTCTTCATTGTCCCTGGAAGGGGAAATAAACAGAAGAGTAAGTTTGCTGGTTTAGCTGGGTATTCAGGGACTTGGAAGAAACTTGATTAGTGGTTCATGCCCATAATACCAGCACTTTGGGAGGCTGAGGTGGGAGAATCCCTTGAGTCCAGGAGTTCAAGACCAGCTTGAGCAAGATGGTAAGACCCTGTATCTACAGAAAATAAAAACATTAACTCAGCATGTTGGTGCACCCCTGTGGTTTCAGCTACATAAGAGGCCGAGGTAGGAGAATCACTTGAGCCCAGGAGGTTGGTTGAGACTACAGCGAGCCACATTGATACTCCAGCCTGAGTGAGAGGGTGAGACCTTGTCTCAAAATGAAAAAAAACTTGATTAGAAAATTGATGACAAGAAGCTCTGAGGAAGTGTTACGAGACTAGATCTCTGAATGGCTGAGTATGAAGATCATTGTTTTCCATCTGAATACTCAACTAGGGCAAGGGAAGATTTTAATAATCAGGTGGGTAGTTGACCCATTCTGTGGCTATTAGCCTCCTTCAGCCCCTCCTGTAGACTCATGAACAAAGTGGCCATGGTGGTGGGGATGGAGGCTAGGCATGGGGTTGGCAACATGGACTTCCACTCACTAAGGGTGACCTGGTCACAGCCACTGCTGAGTGCCCCATCTGCCAGCAGAAGAAACAACACTGAGCCCCTAATACGGCATCACTGCTGAAGAGATCAGCCAGCTACCTGGTGTTAGGCTGATTACATTGGACCACTTTTATTATGAGGCAGGCAGCACTGTGTTTTCAATGGAGTGAACACTTGCTCCAGACATAGCTGTGCCTTCCTTTCCCACAATGCTTCTGCCAAAACTAGCGTCTGTGGACCTACGGAGTGCCTTATCCATGACCATGGTATTCACAGCAAATGAAAGGCAGCAGTGAATTTATACATGTGGAATTGACTGGTCTCACCATGTTTCCCATCCTCTTAAAGTAACTGCCTTGACAGATGGTTGAATGGCTGAAAATTCAGCTACAGTGCCAGCTAGGTGGGGATAGATTGCAGGGCTGGGGCACTGCCCTCCAGTATGTGGTATATGCTCTAAATCAACAGCCTTGTTTCTCCCATACCCAAGATTCATGAGTCCCGTAATCAAGGGATAAAAGTGAAAGCGACTCCTCTCACTGTTAACCCTAGTGATCCAGTGGTAACATTTTTGCTTCCCATCCCTGCAACTTTAGGTTTTACTGGTCCAGATGTCTTAGTTACAACAGGAGAAATGTTTTCTCTAGGAGACACAGCAGATAATCCATGGAACTGGAGCTTGAAGCCACCATCTGGCCTCTTTGGGCACTGCATCAACATGCAAAGTGCTGTCTGCAGTGATTGATCCTGACTATCAAGAGGAAATGGGGTTACTCCTACACAATGGACGTAAGGAGGAAGAATGCAGGAGATCCTTTGGGGCACCCCCTAGTACTGCCATATTCTCTGATTGAGGTCAATGGAGAGCTACAACAACCCAATTAAGACCGCTAATGGCCCAGACCCTTCACAAAAGAAGATTTAAGTCATTCCATCAGGCAAAAAGCCCATCACCAACTGAAGTGCTTGCCGAGGCCAAAAGATACATGGAATAAATCATAGATGAGGGCAGTCATAAGTATTCTGACCTTGTGACCCACTGTAGGAACGAGGACTGTAATAATTTTGAGTATTTCTTTCTTCTGTTGATGTGAATCTATTTTAATAAATATTAACAAAAAAAATTTTTTTTTTGAGACAGGGTTATGCTCTGTCACCCAGGCTGAAGTACAGCAGCACAATCACAGCTCACTGTGGCCTTGACCCCCCCAACCTCCCAGGGCTCAAGTGATCCTCCTGTCTCAGCACCCCCAGTAACTGGGACTGCAGGCATGCACCAGCATGCCCAGCTAATTTTTGTATTTTTTGTAGAGATGAAGTTTTACCACGTTGCCCAGGCTAGTCTGAAACTCCTGGGCTCAAGTGATCTGCCTGCCTCTGCCTCCCAAAATGCTGGGATTACAAGCGTAAGCCACCACCACATCTGGTGAACCAAATATTTTTGGTTTTATCTCTCATTCCTTTTTCATCTCTGATGTGCTAATAGTATTTAGCCTTTTTTATGTTTCTTTTTTAAGACAGGGTCTTGCTCTGTCACCGAGGCTGCAGTGCAGTGGTGCAATCACGCCTCACCACAGCCTCCATCTCCTGGGCTCAAATGATCCTCCCGGGTAGCTGTGACCACAGGTGCACATCGTTGTGCCTGGGGTTTTTTTTTTGTTTTGTTTTGTTTTGTTGTTTTTTTTTTTGTGAGACAAGGTGTTGCTGTGTTACCCAGGCTGATCTTCAACGCCCGGCTTCAAGCAATTCTCCCGCCTTGGCCTCCCAAAATGCTTGTACCTAACTTTACATGTAAATATTTATATTACAAGATGTCAAGAAAGGAATGTGAAACAGCTAGTAAAAGAATGAACATCATCCAAAGATGAAAAATGGACTCTGATGCTCTTCTGGGGAAAAAGATGTGTATTTCTGAGTGTAAGAGGGACAATTGTGTCATGGTAAGCAGAGTATGACTTTGTTATTGACTTCATTTGGAGATTAAGTATGGTTTAAGGCAGTGTTGTGGGTGCCAGGTTGACAAGGGGTGGACTGTAGTGTTTTTGTAATGTTTCAACTCGCCTCCACTGAGTTAAGTTTTTCAGAATTACCTTTCTTGTATGTTTCTGATTAGGGTGGCCTGCAAGAGAAATTCTTGGGAAAATGTGGAGGGTGAAGGGAAGCAGCAACCATTTTTCACTCACGCATGTTGTCGTTTTTCTGCTGGCTCAGCTCAGCTGAGCTCAGCTGCTCCCGCTTCCCTTGGATCCTCCTAGAGCATGTCTGCTTCCTGGGCCAGGTGAGTGTGCTTAGCATTGTGAAGAGGGACCCAATAACTGACATGTGTTTCTGTACCATGGACTCCATCTCTTGCTTGTGGGATTCACATTGTTCTTGTCCTTCTCCACTTTACATTCCTTGCTCCTTCCTGACTGTCGCCCTGTGTACTTCAATCTCCAGCATCAGAGTTGGAGACAAAAGCCTTATGAAGACTTCTTAACCAGCTCCACACTGCTTAAGTCAAATCCCTGGTACACCTTCCCCAATACACACAGCTGTGCACGTGCAAACACACACACATTGTTCTGCTTCTCTAATTGAATTCTTTTTTATTTTTGAGATACAGTCTTGCTTCGTCACTCCAGTTCCATGGATTATCTGACTTTAGTGCGGTGGTGCAATCACAGCCGCCTTAAACTCCTGGGCTAAAGCCATCCTCCTGCCTCAGCCTCCCAAGTAGTTGGGACTATAGGTGTGTGCTACCACTCCCAGCTAATTTATTTATTTATTTATTTAGAGACAGAGTCTCACTCTGTCACCCAGGCTGGAGTGCAGTGGCATGATCTCAGTTCACTGCTACCTCTGCCTCCTAGATTCAAGTGATTCTCCTGCCTCGGCCTCCCAAGTAGCTGGGATTACAGACATGTGCTGTGATGCCCAGCTAATTTTTATATTTTTAGTAGAGATGGGGTTTCACCATGTTGGCCAGGCTGGTCTCCAACTCCCAGCCTATGATCCACCTGTCTCAGCCTCCCAAAGTGTTGGGATTACAGGTGTGAGCCACTGCGCCCGGCCACCAGCTAATTCTTCTTTAAGTTTTATTTTTGTAGAGACAGGGTCTGGCTATGTTGGCCCAGCTAGTCTCAAACTCCTGGCCTCAAGCAATCCTTCCACCTCAGCCTCCCACAGTACTAGGATTACAGGCAGGAACTATTGTGCTCAGTTGCTGAATGAATCCTGATTGATACAAAACTTTATTATTTTAATGGCTTCAAAATTCTCCACAATTGGAATCTGCATATTTGATGTCTTTCTGTTGCCTATACTTGTGAGCATCAATTGATCAGATACAGAACTCTCAGTCACATCATTCTTAGTGTTACCATCTAATGTTGCTGAGAAATTTGAAACCAATTCGCCTCTTTCCCCCTTTGTAAATAATGAGTTTATTTTGTTTATGTTTTTATTATTTATTTTGAGACAGGGTCTCACTCTGGTTGCCCAGGCCAGAGTGCAGTGGCATGATATTGGCTCACTGCCGCCCCAACCTCCAGGTCTCGGGAGATTCTCCCACCTCAGCCTCTCAAGTAGCTGAGACTGCAGGGGTCTGCTGCCAAGCCCAGCAAATTTTTTTGTATTTTTTGTAGAGACTGGGTTTTACCATGTTACCCAGGCTGATCTCAAACTCCTGGACTCAAGCTATCCGCCCTCCTTGACCTCCCGAAGTGCGGCGATTACTGATGTGAGCCACCGCAGCTGGCCAACCAGTTTAATAAGTGGATGCTGTCAATTTTTTTGTTAAATTGTGTAAATCGGGAACTTCTGATGGTTACATTGATGTTTAGTTTTTAATTAATTTTGCCTGATGTGTCGTGAGCTTTTGGATCCCCAGGCTCTGATCTTCAGTTCAGCAATGCTTTCCAGTATTTATTTGAATATTGTTTTAAGATCTTTTTCCCACTTTGTTGTCCTTTAGCTTTCATTCTAGATACTTTTTCTCTAGACTCCCATCAACATCATTACTTCCTTTTCGGTAATGTCACTCTAGACTTTGAATTTCCTTTTTTTTTTTTTTTTGAGATGGAGTCTCCCTCTGTCACCAAGGCTGGAGTACAGTGGCACGATCCCAGCTCACTACAACCTCCGCCTCCCGGGTTCAAACAATTCTCCTGCCTCAGCCTCCTGAGTAGCTAGGCTACAGGCGCCCACCACCACACCCGGCTGATTTTTGTGGTTTTAGTAGAGACAGGGTTTCACCATGTTGGCCAGGATGGTCTTGATCTCTTGACCTCGTGGTCTGCCCGTGGAGGCTGGGATTACAGGTGTGAGCCCCTGCGCCCGGCCAGACTATGAGTTTCTAAAAGATTCTTAACTTCTATAATTATCTTTCTCCCTAACTTATTTTCCCTAGTTATGCCAGCTGCTGTTTCACCTTATCTTTTCATCTCATTTACATTTCTTATTTCATAGGCTCCTGGTTTGCTTTAATTTCCTTGAGAGGGAGAAAAGTATCTGTAGTTTCCTAGTGCAAAGCTTCCAAGGAATGTCCCTCATTTATCTTTTGTACTTTGTGTTAATTTCCTCCATTTTAGTTGCAGGTGTTTTTTTCCCCATGTTTATGTGTTTGCTTTTTTATGTGTATGTGTGTTTGAATGAGGGCAGTTATAGAATCATCTAATTGATCATCTGGTTATTTTTCAGATTGTCCACTTAATTCTTATTCAGGAAGTCTGGATGTGGTGGAGCTATATGGTCCTCACAGCTCTTCAGAGGCCTAAGAGCGGTGAATGCCCAGCTCTTGGGTAATAATTATTGGGAACTTATTTCCTGTGTCCCTTAAGACTTAGGGAGTGTTTCCTTCCTAATGACATGAGTGCTCAGAATTTGTTGTGTTCCCAGCTTCAGGATGAACCCAAAACTTTAGTAAGATGCAAAGTCCGTGAGAAATCCAGGGACTCCTTATTTGATAAATATATTGGTTATCTATTACTGTGTAAAAAATTACACAGAAAGCCAGGCCTGCGGGCTCATACCTGTAATTCTAGTACTTTGGGAAGCCAAGGTAGAAGGGTTGCTTGAAGCCAGGAGTTCAAAACAAGCCTGGTTAATGTAGCGAGGCCCTGTCCCTATTAATTTTTTAAAAGTTAAAATAAATAAAATAACTACCCAGAAACTTGGTGACTTAAAACAACATTTATTATCTGACAGTTTCTGTATGTCAGGAGTCTGGCTGTGGCTTAGCTGGGTCCTCTACTTTAGGATCTCCACAAGGCTGCAATCAAGGGTTGACCAGGGTTGCAGTCATCTCAAGGCCCAACTAGGGTAGAATATGCTTCCAAGTTCAGCCATGAGGTTATTGGCACGATTCAGTTCCTCATAGGCTATTGGGCTGCAGGACTCCCTTAATTACTTGTCATGTGGACCCTTCCATGGGCAGTTCACAATATGGCAGCTGGCTTCATCAGACAGACACAGAGAGAGAAAGAGTGAGAGAGCCAGAGAGAGAGCATGGGCAAATGTGCAAGGTAAAGGTCACGATCTTTTATAATGAAATCTCAGAAGTGACATCTTATCACTTTTGCCTCTTCTTTAGAAGCAAGAAAAGGGGAAGAAATCTTTTCTCTCCCAGGTCCTCAACCCTCAACACTGAATGTTCCACGTGCCCAGCTTTCTGGAAACCTCCTGCCCCTTCCACCTAGCTACTTTCTGATTTCTCTTCAGCTCCCAGAATAAATACAAATCTCTCAAGAAGCCCTCCCTGATCCCCCAGACTAAGGTAGAACCCCCTTTTGCTCACTCTCTAAGCACTCTACCTGTACTTTGTAATCCTCAGTCTTCTTGAGACAGAGTAGAAATGGGGCTTGGCTTCAGCTCACCTGCTCTAGAGCATTCTTTCATGCATCCCTACTGATCCCAAAACCCAGACCATACCTCACTCCTCTTTCACTTAAAGAATTCCAGCATGGGGCCGGACGCAGTGGCTCATGCCTGTAATCCCAGCATTTTGAGAGGCCAAGGCGGGTGGATCACGAGGTCAGGAGATCGAGACCATGCTGGCTAACACGGTGAAACCCCGTCTCTACTAAAAGTACGAAAAATTAGCCGGACGTGGTGGTGGGTGCCTGTAGTCCCAGCTACTCAGGAGGCGAAGGCAGAAGAATGGCATGAACCCAGGGGGCAGAGCTTGCAGTGAGCCGAGATCTCGCCTCTGCACTCCAGCCTGGGCAACAGTGCAAGACTCTGTCTCAAAAAACAAAAAACAAAAAACAAAAAGAGAATCCCAGCATGCGTCTTAGGAGATAAAGAAGGTTGAGGAGTGTCCCACCTAGGAAAGGGATGCTGAACAACTGATTTGCAGCCTTGTTGCTGCAGGCCAGACCACCAAGTGGCCCATTACTCAAGATAGTCATCGTGAATAGATATGCTGCCTTGCATACCCCACCCCTCAAGGGCTTTGCTCAGCCCTGCCTGCATATCCTACCCTGCTGTCAATCCTCATGCTTTGCATAACAACAACAACAACAACAACAACAACAAAAGTCCTACTGGCTCTCTATGCCTCCCTTACCTCAGGACAGAAGCTCCAAGGAGACCTTGTCTGGGAAACCTTTTTCAGGCTCAGGTCAATTTCTATTGCTTTGAGAACCCAAGAACCCATGGTTGGTAAGATGTTCTTTGAGGGCTCATCTGGGATCAGAGGACATGGGGAGATTTTTCTCCCGCTAGTGGGGAGACTTGAGGGCTGATGGGACTGCTGGACAATATGCCTTAGTGGCTGACAGCAGCTACCTGAACTTTTGATTCAATGTCACCACAGTAGATCAGTCTCCACCCCCTTGGAACTCCTTGCCCACCCCACAAGGCAACACTTTTCTCCCTTTTCTCTGTCTTTCTCTCCTATCCCTTTTCTAGTTTTTCTGTCACTTGGGGTGCTTTGCCCCTCCTCTTCTAATCCCTACTGGTTTGGGTCACCTTATTAGACATCCATAAGGGATGGGTTGACGTGATTTTCCTGATTTACTGGTCTGGGTCACTTGAATAAACATCCACACAGGACGAATTAAAAGGGTTGGACCATCTGGGTCTGGTCAACCCAGCAGGCAGTGGGATGAGTTACACCCATCCCCTGGCCTAAGTTGATTTGGGTTTAAGTCCTAAGAAAATCTTTCTCTCTCTCTTTGAGAGTCTGTCCGAATGTGTAGTCCTGCTGGTTTGGGGAGACTGCCTGAGAAAGGGTGCCAGAAACACCCAGATAGCTTTCAGGAAGGCACCAGGGAGGTCTGGGTGTGATGGTCCGTATTGGTTTTCTAAACACTGAGGAAAGTTCAGAACACAAACCGTTAACTAACTATAAAATTAAGAAATTTAAGAGGCTTTGGCCTGTGATTCTGAGATAGTGTTATGGGATCTTCGGGGTGTCACTTTTCTGGCTGGAAACCTCTGTGGCTGGTGGCCCCTTTGACTGAGTTCTTGTCCTGAGTCCAGGAAGAATGAGGTACAGAGACAAGTGGAAGGTGAACAAGATGAAGAGGAGCTTTACTGAGTGTTACAACAGCTCAGAGGAGACATGCAGTGGGTAGCTCCTCTGTAGACAGGTCATCTCTTCAGGTGTTCAGCTCTTAGCACAGAGGAGGCCTTCAAGAGGGAAGCTCCGCTCTGCAACTGGTCGTCCTGAAGTCTGTGCTCTCAGCAGAGAGGGTAGCTCCTCTCTGCAGCTGATCATCCTGTCATCTCCAGCTCTCAGCAGAGTGGGTAGCTCCTCTCTGCAACTGGTCATCCCATCATCTCTCCATCCTCTGCCCTGCTCTGGCTGAGCCCGGGACTTTTATGGATCTCAGAGGGGAGGAAGTGTATGCCGATTGGTCCATGGGCCCATTCAGAAGAGGCACCACAAGTCCCCACTCCTGGGGGCTCAGGAAGGCCTCCCTGCCCTTTTAAGCTCAAAAGTGCCTGCCCCTCTGCCAGGCTTCTCCCTGCTGTTAGCTCCCGCTCCAATCCCGCCATGATGCCTGTCAGAGACAAACTACCCTAAAAAGCTTCTTGGTGCTGCCCGCCCCTCCCTACTCTGCAACTCCTCTCCATGCTGCCCCAAGCCTCTTTACATTTCTAAGCCCTTCTCGAGGCACTGCAGTGAACCCAGCAGACTTTACGTATCAGGACTTGCTGCTATAAAGCGAACCCCAATTACAAACCATCCGGACCCCACAGGGGGAGGTCGTGGGAAGCATAAACAAACTTTACCTACACCCTCCGGTACCATAAACATCACAAGGTGATATGTGGCAGAGTTAACCAACAAACGACCCCAGGGTCTCTCTCCCCAATATAAACTCCTCATTTTTTTTTTTTTTTTTTTTTT
>NW_012117043.1:6967910-6982299 GCF_000951035.1 Colobus angolensis palliatus | reverse complement strand
TAGCCAGGATGGTCTCGATCTCCTGACCTTGTGATCCGCCCGTCTCGGCCTCCCAAAGTGCTGGGATTACAGGCTTGAGCCACCGCGCCCGGCCGCATAACGATCTTAAAAGCATGTATTGTTATGAATATTGGAACATCTGGACTTTCCATCATTGTAAGAATGTGTCTTTTGCAGGTATCTTCAAGCTATTTCCTGAACTGTAAATATCTCATGACTGTGGGTTGTGACAAGCATGAAATGCGCCTTCTTAGTCTCAAGATGAGCTGAACTCAAAATGGCATCACCCTGGCTCTGCTATGCTCCTAGTTCCCTAACATAACCCCTAAAATTATAATTGGACAGATCCCTCTCAAAATCTGCTCATTTTGCTCATTTTGCATTGCATTACCTGGATCATCTCGACTCTTGGGGGCATCAAAAATTGCCTTGCATTCTGAAAAAAATTTTTAGCATTGGTGTGTAATATCTAGGTGGGAAATAGTCTCCTTTGACTCCATGGCTCACATCCAGGTCATGCTGATGCAAGCGGTGGGCTCCTAAGGCCTTGGGCAGCTCCGCTCCTGTGGCTCTGCTGGGTCCAGCCCCCACAGCTGCTTTCACGGGCAGGCGTTGAGTGCCTGGGGCTTTTCCAGGCACATGGTGCAAGCTCTTGTGGATCTACCATTCTAGGGTCTGGAAGAGGGTGGTTCTCTTCTCACAGCTCCACTAGGCAGTGCCCCAGCGGGGACTGAGTGTGGGGGCTCCAAGTTACCCTGGGACCTCCAAAGGAGAATTCACCCAATTCATACAGGAATTTGCAGGCAGAGATAAATCCATGGCTGGGCTCCAGGCTTTAAAAATCTAATCTGAGATTCCTATGGAACAAAGTTTTAGCAAAGTCAATTTTTAAAAAAGCCTATATGACAAATAATTATTCTTGCTGCACTTTATGCAAATAATCAGGCCAAGTATAACATGACTAAAACTTACTTTGCAAACACATGAGTCCTACCATGACTCGTCTTTGATTAAAAATGAAAGACTGGAGAAAAAATATTATAATATACCTGCCATTAGGTTCTAGCCTTTTCTGTTATTTTTGAGTTTTTTAAATATGATTTTTATAATATGGACTGGATCTTAAATATTTTCAGGGCTACAAGTCTCCCAACAAATGTTTGGAAATTTTTTTCCATTTTTCTAACTTAAACTTGTGAAAAGAAAATAAAAACTTGGGACCCCAATTTACTATACCAAAAGGATAAAGTTAAGCTGAAAGCTGAGTCATGCAAGAAACTGCCTTTCCTTTTGTTCCAAAGCAGAGAGCTACAGATAAAAGGTTAAGTATCTCCACAGGTCGCTACTCTATGTTCACCTTATCTTATGCAAAGTTCTGTCTTACTGAGTGCAAGACAAATACCTAATTGATTATTCCCCTACCTGCTCCTTTTCTCTTGCAACATGTGATTCAGTAATGTGACCATACCGTCCCTCTTCCCTTCCAGTCCATTTTTCTCCTTTACATATCGAAGCCCTCAAAATCATCTTTGGAGAAAGGCACAGACCTCTCTTCCGGGCATATCCTTAACCTTGGCAAAACAAACTTCTAAATTGATTGAGACCTGTCTCAGATACTTTTTGGTTTACAAACTCAATAGCATTGCTACTACCTTTTTCCGAAGGCCCTACAAGCTGAAGCTTATTCCTTATGATACACGTGATAAGAACATGTCAGATTGTCACTGCCTTCCTCCTCTGTAACTAAGACACTTTGAGTCTAACATCTGGATGGATTATGCCCACTATTAATGTTTGTTTTTCTCCTGTTTCTTCCATTTTTGGGAAGTACCTCTTATTAAAAATCTGTTTGCTTTATATTTCAGGCAACAGGAGACTGGTTCTCTGGCCTATTCACTTAAATTAATGCCATCTGATCTCTTACAAGAATTATCAAACTGAGCTTAAGCATGTTATTATCACTGGGTATTATTAAATTTTTAAAAATCATTGTTTGTTATATTCAATAGGAGTATGGATGGTTAAAGTTTATGTCTTCCAGGTTTCAACAGTGCCTAGTCTCTACAGGTTTTTAGAGCAGTCAGGAAGAGATCTCCATGCCCTGCAAGGTTAGGAAGGAAATAACTTCAGCAGGAAGTAGCTTCAGAAGATGACATCTTTGGACCTTTCTCCTTAAGAATAAGGAGAGTGAAATCTCTCAGTGGGGAATGAGACAGAGTAGTAATGGGGCTGGACTTCAGCTCATTATTTCATGAGCATTATTTCATGCATCCTCACTGATCACAAAACCTATACTACTACTTCACTGATGCCATAATGTTTGAGCCATGCCTTTCACTTAAAGAATTCCAGGAACTGTCCTTAGGCAGTTTGGTTCCAAGAGCAGAATGTCTTACTCACCTTTACATCTCTAGCACTGCCACATAGCACTGGGTAAATATTTGTCGAACTGAACTAAATTGGGAGTATCACACTGAGAACCTGGAGCTTGACTAAGAAATTGAGAAATGCATTTCCAGTTAATGGTTTCCATCTAGTTTCCTTTGGGACTTAAGTGATATGAGATATCCCTTTCACCACATGCAATCCACCCCAGACATTGATGAGCCTGTCTTAATAAATTATGGTTCACCTGTCTCTTGCATCACTCTGAGACATTAGATGAACTCTTGCCAGATGCAGCATATTTCTTGTATCATCTAAAGAGTTATGTCTATTAGACATTAGCATTGGTCTACTTGAAAATCTTGGGTTACATTTTTTTTTTCCATTATCTTTTTTTTTTTTTTTAGACAGAATCTTTCTCTGTCATCCAGGCTGGAGTGCAGTGGTGCAATCTTGGCTCACTGCAACCTCTGCCTTCCAGGTTCAAGGATTCTCCTGCCTCAGCCTCCCAAGCAGTGGGGATTACAGGTGCATGCCAACACGGTTGGCTAATTTTGTATTTTTAGTAGAGACAGGGTTTCACCATGTTGGCCAGGCTGGTCTCGAACTCCTGACCTCAAGTGATCCAACCACCTCACCTCCCAAAGCGCTGTGATTACAGGCATGAGACACTGTGTCTGGCCTCTTTAGAGTCTTGATAAATAGTTTTACTAAAGCAGGAAAAATAACTTCTCTTAGTCATGTTGTTTTAATAGCACCTAGTTTGTCGTGCTATAACAGAATACCTGAGACTTTCTATTTATAATATTTATTTATAATCAAGAGAAATTTATTGGCTCATGGTTCTGGGGGCTGAGAAGTCCAAGACTAAGGGATGAGCATCGGGTGTGGGTTTTCTTGCTGTGTCAGCCTGTGACAGAAGAAGAGACATTGAGAGACAGAGAATGCAATAAAGTGACTGAACTCATCCTGTTATGTGGAGCCCCCTCCTGCATTAATCCATTCATGAGGGCAGATTCCTCACGGCCTAGTTGCCTCTTATTAGGCCCCACCTCCCAACACTGTTGCATTGGGGGATTACATTGCTAACATATACTTTTTGGGGCTACATTCAAATCATAGCACAATGCAAATCCTGAAGCTATTGACAAAGCAAGCAGGGGAAAGTCAGCAATGCCCTTATTAGAATTTATTCTGGATCACCTTGTGTGATACTGTGATTTGTAATAAGAAATGTATACTTGAACTTCAACCCCATTTCTGATACAGAGCTCCTACAACCTTGGGAATTTTCTAAGTGGTAAGAGTGAAAAAAGCATCTTGTTTTTCCTAACAAGCCTCCTTCAACCACACTAAAGGTTATGCTAATTAGGTGACTTTTGGAAACCCCCTCTGGGTGGGAGACTGATTGCCAGAGAAGCCAACCAAGTGATTAGAGAGTTACAACTTTTAGCCCCACACCCCACCCCCATCTCTAGGGGAGGGGAGATGAAGCTGAAGATCAGGTTAATCTCAATGGCCAATGATTTAATCAGTCATGTCTACATAACGAAGCCTCCATAAACACCCAAAAGGGCCACATCCAGACTGGTGAGGATGTGGAGGTGCTGAGAGAGTAGTATGCCTGGAGAGGACATGGAAGCCCCACACCCCTTCTCACATACCTTGCCCCATACATCTCTTTCATTTGGGTGTTTCTGAGTCATATCCTTTTATAACAATCTGGTAATCTAGCAAATGAAGAGTGATATAGTTTGGATATGTGTCCCTGCCCAAATCTCATGTTGAATTGTAATCTTTGGTATTAGAGATGGGGTCTGGTGGGAGGTGATGGGATCATGGGGGCTGATTTCTCATAAATGGTTTAGCACGAACCCCTTGTTGCTGTCCTCATCATAATGAGTGACTTTTCATAAGATTTGGCTGTTTAAAACTGGGTAGCACTGTTACTGGAAAGGGGTCCCATCTATACCCCAAGAGAGGGCTCTTGAATCTCCTGCAAGAAATAATTTGGGATGAGGCCAGGTGCAGTGGCTCATGCCTATAATCCCAGCACTTTGGGAGGCTGTAGTGGGCAGAATGCTTGAGCCTAGGAGTTTGACACCAGCCTGGCCAACATGGCAAAACCCCATCTCTACCAAAATAATAATAAAAAAATTAAGCCAGGCATGGTGGCACATGCCTATAATCCCAGCTACTTGGGATGCTGAGGTGGGAGGATTGCTTAAGCCCTGGGAGGTGGAGGTTGCAATGAGATGACATGGCACTCACTCTGTCTCCAAAAAAAAAAAAAAAGAAAAGAAAAAAATTGGGGGCACAGAGCAGCCCCAAGGGCTACTGGTTGCCATTTTTAATGGTTATTTCTTGATTATATGCTAACAAGGGGGTGGTTTATTCCTGAGATTTCTGGGAAAGGTGTGGGCAACTCCCAGAACACAGGGTTTCTCCCCTTTTCAGACCATACAGTGTAACTTCCTGACATTGTCATAGCATTTGTAAACTGTCATGGCGCTGGTCGGAGTGTAGCAGTGAGGACAACCAGAGGTCACTCTCATCACCATCTTATTTTTGGCAGGTTTGGGCCAGCTTCTTTACTGCAACCTGCTTTATCAGCAAGATCTTTGTGACCTGTATCTCATGCTGACCTCCTATCTCATCCTGTGATTTAGAATGCCTTAAGTCATGGGAATGCAGCCCAGTAGGTCTCAGCCTTATTTTACCCAGCCCCTATTCAAGATGGAGTCGCTCTGGTTCAAATGCCTCTGATATATTTCTCCTCTCCCTTTTATAAGAGAACACTTAATCCTAAGGGTTGTGAGGGATAAAGATGTATCTTTGTAACTTCTTAAGGCTGAATAGAGGCAATGATATGGCTGTTAGGGTCTTTTGCATCTAGGGTAGAGAGGCACTCAGTCAGAAAGCATAGGCAAGGTGAGGGCCATTCATAACTGAGAAAAAGTGATATCTGGAAAATTAATAAGTGTTCAATTTAAGAAAACTTTAAGTAAGCTTATCCTGCATCTCTACACAAAGAGTATAACCACAATATGTTCCACAACAGCAAAGCAAAATAAGTAAAATTATCCCAAGTAAACTAAATAAGAAGACTTTCCATGAACTGGGCAACTGTTGAAACCAAGCTAATATGGGGACATTAGCTGATTCCAATATGTGAACAGAATTAGAATATTCATCCAGATTTTTACATTACCCATCCCTCTTGTTTCTTCTGAACTGTAGCCAGAGATCACTGGTTGGTTCACAGAAATAAGCAGGGTTAGTCTAAATCGCAGGAAAAATCTAAAAAATAATTGATGAGACTAGAATCTAAGAACAAGTTTTTGAAATGTAATTTTTCTCTCTCTAGTCTCCCACTTTTATTAAAAATAAATCATAACAAGACCAATTAGCTTTATTATACTTGGCCTGATTATTTCTATAAAGAGCAGCAAGAAGAATTATTGTTCACATAGGCTTTAAAACTGGCTTTTTTTTTTTTTGAGACAAGGTATCTCTCCGTTGCCCAGGCTGGAGTGCAGTGGCATGATCTTGGCTCACTGCAACTTCTGCTTCTAAGGTTCAAATGATTCTCCTGCCTCAGCCTCCTGAGTAGCTGGGACTATAGGCACCTGCCACCACACCCGGCTAATTTTTGTATTTTTAATAGAAGCAGAGTTTCACCATGTTGGCCAGGCTGGTCACAAATTCCTGACCTCAGGTGATCCACCTGCCTTGGCCTCCCAAACTGTGGAATTACAGGTGTGAGCTGTGGAGTCTGAACTAAAATGGGCTTTAATGGACTTTGTTCTATCAGGAATCTCAGATAAGACTTTTTAAAAAGTCAAGCCCAGCCATGCGTTTATACCCTCAAATACCTATGAGTTGGGTGAATTCCTCTCCTCTTGAGATCCCAAGACAACTTGGGTCCCCTGGGCCTGTAAGAAAGTGACATTCTTTACTTACCACAGGTCAGGAACCCTGTACAGGGACTATGTAGGCAAGGTATGAGGCCAGTTTTCCCAAGGGACTTTATTGGCTTTATAAGTCAATTTTGATTACTTAAAGGAAAGTACACCATTCCAGTCAAAGCCTTGGTAAAATAACCAGTATCTCCAATTGTGTCCTGTTATAAAAGAAAACAAATTCTTATTGCACTTATGCAGATAACTATAGTGCCACAAATTAAGAATACTCAACAAATAGTTTCTAAATTCTGGATAAATCAGGTAGACAGAAACAAATATGCTTCAAATTTTGTTCACAGGTATTCTTTACTCAATTGTTAAAAGCTATAAACAGCTCCAAAGAAAATTCTCCTTAACTCTGAAAAACAAAACAAAGGATCAGCAACATTTTAAGCAAAAAGTCAAAGGAGGTTAATTCATTCTTCTATTAGTTCAGTCCATGCAGTTAACTTCTGTTCTACTTGATATTCATGAACATTTCAGTTCTCCATGAACACTGAAAGTTTTTTTCCTCTATTCTAATGTCACAGTCTCCGAAGATACCAGAAACTTGCATTCAAGAACACCTGTTAGGGCCCTATAGCTGATTACAAACCACCTTTTAAAGAGGATCAAAACAAGACCACAATTGTTTGTGGATGATGAAACATCTTAGGACAGCCACTGTTAAAGCCACAACTGACTAGGAAATTTGGTTACTTCTATGGCATAAACAATTTTACATAACAATTATAACTATTAATAACATGCACTGTTATATTAGAATTGCATAGTTTTTGAACACATACTGATAATATATTTATACATATACAGCCCAAAGAAAGCCAAACACCATTTCATAGTTGACATTGTTTCCTGCATGGTTTTATACCAAATGAGCCGCACTTTACCACTGCATTAGTGCATTATTGATGTGAAACCCAATTCTTAATAAAACCTTATAGACAAATCTATCCAATTTTAATGTCTGACCATAAGGTAAGATTCTCATAGATCTTTTCTATAACCTTTACAATTTTTGCTAAAGAGCAGATCAATCCTCTGAGAGAAAATCTCATTGTGATTTTATTTTAATGTTCAATTTATGGAA
Source organism: Colobus angolensis palliatus (assembly GCF_000951035.1). Lineage (NCBI taxonomy): Eukaryota > Metazoa > Chordata > Mammalia > Primates > Cercopithecidae > Colobus > Colobus angolensis. Next base: position 6,974,859 of record NW_012117043.1, on the reverse strand, counting down.
AAACTGAGTAATATCCCTTTAACTTTAGCCAATATTTTCACACATAGAATTTCTTTTACAAGAATAATTTTTCACAAACCTTCGTTAACTTGTCCAAACCTTTAGATTTATCCTAACTTAATACAATCCTTTAACGCTTTAATCTTGGCAGAAAAATCCACATTCTCATGCCTTATAATCTTTTACCAAAAGTACATTTTACTTTCCTTATACAACTTACATGCAAAATTGTTTCTTCAGTAGTCTCAGTTACATGTTGCAATGTTAACTTTTAACAACTTTTACTTTTGGTGAAAAACTGGTTAATAAGTGATTGATTTATTTATTTATTTTCCGAGTTAGAATGTCGCTCTGTTGCTCAGGCTGGAGTGCTGTGGCACAATCTGAGCTCACTGAACCCTCCACCTCCCAGGTTCAAGTGAATCTCTTGTCTCAGCCTCCCGAGTAGCTGGGATTACAGGCACCCACCACCATGCCTAGCAAATTTTTTTTTTTTTTTTTTTAGTAGAGACAGAGTTTCACTATGTTGGCCAGGCTGGTCTCAAACTCCTGACCTCAAGTGATCCACCCACCTCAGCCTCCCAAAGTTCTGGGATTATAGGTGTGAGCCACCGTGCCTGGCCAATAAGTGATTTAATTATGTACCAGGTGTGTGTGGAGCCTAGGACCCAGAGAGAAGTACAAATAAGATTTGACTTTTTTCAGCATAGCCAGGGAGTATGGCTAGCTCCACATGTCCCCAGGTTTTATCTAGAACTTAATGCTCCAAAGTAGGCAAATTGAACAATTTTTGAAAGTCAAAGAAGCAGTTTATGACCTTAAAGCATTTAGCAAACCTAATATCTAACCTGCATAATTTAGACCAAATGCCTAAATTTTGAAAACATTTTGGTTTTACCAAAAATTTTTAAAACTGTGTTTCCCAATACTTACTAAAGTCATGTGAACCAAAAGGCATTTACAGTTTTCATTTTTCTGACAAAATATTTGATCTAAGCACTTATTATTTTAAGCCAATTAATCAAAGCTCTTTCATATAGAAACATTATACACATAACACATACAAATACAAAGAAGAAGATGCAGTAGTTGAAAGATTTTTCATTTGCCAATTTCTTAATTGGATTACTGGCTTCAGGGTGGAGCCCTTGGAGGAACACAGCCAGGAAAGCACGGAGTTTCTACAGCCTAATAAGCAGACACAGATGGAAGCAAAACAGATTCCCCAAAAATTAAGGGTCCCATATTTATACCAGATCCTGGATCCCCAAAAGAGAGAATCAGTCCATCTCCCATGGGAGTCTTCTCTCTCAGTGGGGGTGGGGTCATTTCCATACCTTCTAGGTAGCCAAGAGCATGCTTCTCTAATCCAAACACGCAGACACATATTCCCCCAAAACTGCCATTAGCTATCCCCAAAAGTATATTCCTACCTAGTTGTTGTACATAAAATCTTTCTCATAATGCAAAGTAATTTCTGATACCCCAAAAAGTTAAAAACATCAGATAAGGCAATGCAAAACAGGATAAAGCCTTAGATTTTGAGAGGAATCTATCCACTTTTATTTCCTGGGGTTCCATGAAGACAACAGACATTTTTCCCAAAATGGGGTCTGTGGTGCCTCCTATTTTTCCTAAGGAATCCCAGGCTGTTAGAGCTTGAATATCCACTTTTTTTTTTTTTTGGAGACGGAGTCTAGCTCTGTCGCCCAGGCTGGAGTGCAATGGCCGGATCTCAGCTCACTGCAAGCTCCGCCTCCCGGGTTTACGCCATTCTCCTGCCTTAGCCTCCCGAGTAGCTGGGACTACAGGCGCCCGCCATCTCGCCCGGCTAGGTTTTTGTATTTTTTAGTAGAGACGGGGTTTCACCGTGTAGCTCAGGATGGTCTCGATCTCCTGACCTCGTGATCCACCCGTCTCGGCTTCCCAAAGTGCTGGGATTACAGGCTTGAGCCACCGCGCCCGGCGAATATCCACTTTTAATTAAGCTGACTTTTAACCATAGTTCTCTTTTTTAAAAAAGGTTTTTTTGGGGCCAGGCGTGGTGACTTATGCCTGTAATCTCAGCACTTTGGGAGGCCGAGGCAAGCAGATCACCTGAGGTCAGGAGTTTAAGACCAGCCTAGCCAACATGGTGAAACCCTGTCTCTACTAAAAATACAAAAATAAGCCAGGTGTGTTGGCGGGCACCTGTAATCCCAGCTACTCAAGAGGCTGAGGCAGGAGAATCACTTGAACCTGAGAGGCAGAGATTGCAGTGAGCCAAGATTGTGCCATTGCACTCCAGCCTGGGTGACAGAGCAAGACTCTGTCTTAAAATAAATAAATAAATAAATAAATAAATAAATAAATAAATAAATAAATAATACAAATAAAAAAAGGTTGTTTTGGGCTGGTGTGGTGGCTCACACCTGTAATCCCAGCACTTCAGAAAGCCAAGGCAGGAAGATCACCTGAGGTCGGGAGTTCAAGACCAGCCTGGCCAACATGGAGAAACCCCATCTCTACTAAAAATACAAAATCAGCCGGATGTGGTGGCGCATGCCTGCAATCTCAGCTACTCAGGAGGCTGAGGCAGGAGAACTGCTTGAACCCAGGAGGTGGAGGTTGCAGTGAGCTGAGATCACACCATTGCACTCCAGCCTGGGCAACAAGAGCGAAATGCCATCTCAAAAAATTAAAAAATAAAATTAAAAGTAAAATAAAAGGTTGTTATAAATCTTTTATTACCAGACTCTAGCCAGGCAAAACAACCAATATTTCTGGTTTTTGCACTTTACCAAAGGTAACCTCCTGGGTGCTTAGAGAAAGGAAAATTCAAGACTGTTCATGGAGGGGAAGAGAATTAACAAATGGTGAAAGTTATGCAGATATCAAACCAGAAAGGACTCATTCCTTAAGCTGGGAATTGAACCCAGACTGCCATCAGTAAAACGCCAAAGCCTTAGCTGCTGAGCTACAGGATTGGGTGGTTTCTATTGCACTTCCCAGAAGGGCTCAGAGCAGCCAATTTTGAGCCTGCAAAAGCTTTTAACTGCTCGAGATAATTTCTAGGGCTAACTACAACATGAACCTCAAAATTCTTATTCCCTGGATGGCAGAAACTAAGAGAAAGTACTGTCATGTGGTTACAAGGTCAAGCTCCCAAGGACATAACTGAACAATCTGCTGAGTCATCTTGAACAGTGGGCTTATGGGGTCCTAGGCCTGTGTTCCATGCTAAGGTGCCCCTCTTTCTGACAGAACAATACATAAAAACACACAAAGCATACCAGATTTGCTACAGCTTAAGACTAGCCTCATGAATCCTTTTTCTCATTAATTAAAACTGTGGAGGCAATAAACAGTGATTTTTGGGCTGGGCGCGGTGGCTCATACTTGTAATCCCAGCACTTTGGGAGGCCAAGATGGGTGGATCACCTGAGGCTGGGAGTTCGAGACCAGCCTAACCAACAAGGAGAAATCCCATCCCTACTAAAAATATAAAATTAGCTGGGTGTGGTGGCACATGCCTGTAATTCCAACTACATGGGAGGCTGAGGCAGCAGAATTGCTTGAACCCGGGAGGCAGAGGTTGCAGTGAGCCGAGATTGCGTCATTGCACTCCAGCCTGGGCAACAAGAGTGAAACACTGTCTCAAAAAAAAAAACAAACTGATTTTTACCATTTATTCAACCAGTTTGCACACACACCCACAGAGAGGCCAGAAGGTTGGTAAGAAATCCTTACTCTTTTGCTGACATGTCAGTGAAGTGGTGATGTTGTCTGTGGTAAATACCTGGGGCTCACCATCTCGCACCAAGAAAATTTAGGACATGGACACACATAAGGAGTTTAGGAGCAAAGGTTTAGTAGGCAAAAGAAAGAGGAAAAAAAGAGAAAGGAAAACAGCTCTCTCTCTAGTGAGAAACCGGCTGGTGGTGGATGCGCCAGATATTATAATCAGGCTTGAGGAGGTGATGTCTGATTTACACAGGACTCACAAATTGGTTCCATCAGGTATGATGTTTACATAGTGCACTGGGAAGGCTGGCTGCCCCACCCTAATCTTACTATGTAAATGAACTTTCCCCTTGGTCGGTGCCATCTTGTCTGCTCCTTAACCTACACATGGCTGGCAGGGAAGGGAAGAGGGAGCCGCCATTTTGAACATGATTGGCATGACTGCCGGCATCTACGTCTGCAGCTTGATTTTATAGACTGCTCTTTGTTAGAAAGGAAAATGATTTGGGACTGCTTTTCATTAAAAGGAAAACCTTGCTGAGGACTTCTGTATCCTCACTATCTGCCTAAGTAATTTCTTCTTAACTTCTGCATCATCAGGTTTCTGGATTTTCTTTCCCTGAGCAGTCCCCTGAGTAGTCTTAGCGACCTTGCTTGCTGCATCAAAGCCCTGGGGGCCAAGCGGCAACACAAAGGAAAATCATGGAACCACAGGCAAAAGCCTCTCAATATTGTAAGTTGCCATCCAATTGGCTACACAGGGGACTCGAATTAACATTTTTCATTCCAGCCAGAGTAAAATATGTGTGATAAAACATAGACATTAGCCCCTCTGCTTAGCACCCAACATTGAACTGGCAAAGCTCAAACTTGCCCCGGGATGGGCCCTGTCATCTTCAATTTAACCTCCGACCAGGAGTTTCCATATGTGGTCTGGCAAGATGATCACCCTGAGTAACAGAAAAGATAGGAAAGGGAGAGAAAGCGAGAAAAGCGTTGGTGGCAGCAGGGTGGGGGAGGTGAGGCAATAAGGGAGGCCAGAGAAGACCTATCCATTGCAGGAACACTGACCCAAAAGTTCAGGCGGCTGCTTGTTAGTCATGAAGGGAACTTCTCCAGCAGTCCCATCAGCTCTCAAGTTTCCCCTTTTGGGGAAAAAAAATAGTTCTCCATGTCCCATGGTCCTGTGCATGCCTAATCCTGTCACCCACAGCTGTCAGCAGAGTGCAAGGCAGATTAATCCAAATAGAAGAGCAGTTAACATCCCATAGTGCCAAACCTGTACTTAGCTGAGGGGCACTTTACCACCTAAATCTTAAGAAGAACTCTAACCTTCCTAAGTTGGGCCTCGAACCCAGGTCCGGTCAAGCGTCCTTACCTTTTCTTGAGAGGGGCCTTTAACCCTCTCTGTCCTAGGAGAGACTCAGACTCCCCTAAGTTGGGCCTCTAAGCCAGTCCCATCCATCGTCGGGTACTCCATCACTTACCCAAAGTCAGCCAATTGGTGCTGCAGTCTGTTTCCTGTGGGCCAGGGGTCTCTTCAGTATAGTCCCTTTGTGGTTGCCAGAAAGATGTTACCAGAAAGTGGTCCAGATCCAGACCCCAAGAGAGGGTTCTTGGATTTCATGCAAGAAAGAATCTGGGGGGAGTCCATAGCGTAAAGTGAAAGCAAGTTTATTAAGAAAGTTAAGGAATAAAGGAATGGCTGCCCCATAAGCAGAGCAGCCCTGAGGGCTGCTGGTTGCCCATTTTTAGCTAAACAAGGGAGTAGATTATTCATGAGTTTTCTGGGAAAGGTATGGATAATTCCCAAAACTGAGGGTTTCTCCTCCTTTTAGATCATATAGGGTAACTTCCTGACATTGCCATGGCATTTGTAAACTATCATGATGCTGCTGGGACTGTAGCAGTGAGGACAAGCACAGGTCACTCTTGTTGCCATCTTGGTTTTGGTGGATTTTGGTCAGCTTCTTTACTGCAACCTGTTTTATCAGCAAGGTCTTTATGACCTGTGTCTCATGCTGACCTCCTATTTCATCCTCTGACTAAGAAAGACTTAACCTCCTGGGAATGCAGCCCAGAAGGTCTCAGTCTTATTTCATCCAGTCCCTATTCGAGATGGAGTTGCTCTGGTTCAAACGCTTCTCAGCACCTCAGTCTCTCTCTTGCTCCTGCTCTGGCCGTGTGAGGTGCCTGCTCCCCCTTCACCTTCACCATGATTGTAAGTTTCCTGAGGACTCCCAAGAAGCTGAGCAGATGCCAGCACCATACTTCCCGTACAACATGCAGAATCATGAGCCAATTAAATCTCTTTTCTTTACAAATTACCCAGTCTCAGGTATTTCTTTCTTTTTTTTTTTTGAGACGGAGTCTCGCTCTGTCGCCCAGGCTGGAGTGCAGTGGCGTAATCTCGGCTCACTGCAAGCTTCACCTTCCGGCTTCACACCATTCTCCTGCCTCAGCCTTCAGAGTAGCTGGGACTACAGGTGCCTGCCACCACACCCGGCTAATTTTTTGTATTTTTAGTAGAGATGGGGTTTCACCATGTTAGCCAGGATGGTCTGAATCTCCTGACCTCGTGATCCGCCCACCTCAGCCTCCCAATCGGGTATTTCTTTATAGCAATGTGAGAATGGATTAACAAACATTTCCTGAGTTCTGTGAGCTGTTCTAGCAAATGATTAAACTCAAGAAAGGGATCATGGGACCCTCTGACTCATAGCCTGTCAGAAACACCAGGTGACAACCTGGACTTTTGATTGGCAACAAACTGTGGGGTCGGTACTAACCTCAGATAGATCATGTCAGAATTGAATTGAATTGTAGGATACCCAGCTGCTGTCTCCAGGGAACTGGAGAATTGCTTGGCATAGGAACCCCCGCTACACACACACATCTGGTATCACAAGCAAAGTACTAAGTTTTTCCTTTCATTGTGAAGAAGAAAACCCTTTTTTTCTAAATGCCTTGTGTCTGGTGTCATTGAAGCTACATAGTGTCTTAGTCCCTTCCTGCTGTTATAACAAAATTACCTTAGACTAGGGCATTTATAAATAATGGAAATTTATTCCTCACAGTTCTGGAGCCTGGAAAGTGCAAAACCAAGAAGCCAGCAGGTTTGGTGTCTGGTGAGAGCCCTTTCATGAGGGTTCCACCCTCATGAACGAATCACTCCTAACGGCCCTACTTCTTTTTTTAAAAAAAAAATTTTTTTTTTTTTTTTTTT
>NW_012117043.1:6960917-6966670 GCF_000951035.1 Colobus angolensis palliatus | reverse complement strand
GTCAGCAGCAGGAAATTTCAAGTAAAACTATAGGATTCATGACATTCAGCTTCTAATTTAGTTGTTTCAGGTAAAGGCAAAAGGGAGTTGTGGGGTAGAGGGGAGAAAACTGGTTTGTCTTGTTCCGGAGGATTACTGCCCCTACTTCAAGAGCTATTAAAAGGTAAGCTTGAGAGAACTGTAACCAAAAATAAAGTGGCACTGGCAACTCTCTGGGAACACATTTAACTCTGCTCGTAGAAGCATAACCTGTTTTAATTTGCTAAAGCCCAAGCCAGGCCCTGTTTTCATCTGAATTAGGAAAAAGCAACTGCTGAGAAAATATTTATAAATTAATACACCAATGTAAAAAAGTAAAGAAAAAAAAAAAACCCAAAACCCTAAATTAAAAGAAGTTGTGTTAGAATGTACTTGATTAAAGCCAGATGCAGGGGCTCACACCTGTAATCCCAGCCCTTTGGGAGGCCAACATGGAGGGTCACTTGAGCTCAGGAGTTCAAGACCAGCCTGGGCAACATAGGGAGACCCTCTCTCTATTTATTTATTTTTAAGAATGTACTTAGTTAAAGTAAATCAAATCTGTTGAAGACACACATGCTTTGGGGCTCAGATCCATGATACATTAAGATTGGGAATTTGTTTTTTTGTTTCTCAAAAGTGGTCACTGACTGGGTGCAATGACTCAGACATGTAACCTCAGCACTTTGGGAGGCAGAGGTGGGAGGATCATTTGAGCCCAGGAGTTCTAGACCAGCCTGGGCAATATAGCGAGATCCTATCTCTACAAATAAAAATAAAGATAAAAAAAATAGCCGGGCATGGTGGTGCATGCCTGTAGTTCCAGTTACTTAAGAGTGTGTGTGTGGGGGGGGGATTCCCTTGGGCCCGGGAGTTTGGGGTTGCGTTGGGTTTTGTTCTTGCCCTTGCCTTGCACCTTGGTTGTTGGGTTGGGCCCCTTTTCCCAAACCAAACCAAACAAAACAAAACCAAAACGTGGTCACTTCAGGGGGCAGTGAAATAAATGCAATATTTTGCTGTGATGTTTACAAACAATCTTGGTATTTCATTTTTTCTGCCATTAGAATTTGTCAGCCAAGCTGGGCACCATGGCTAATGCCTATAATCCCAGCACTTTGGGAAGCCAAGAGGGGAGGATTGCTTGAGCCAAGGAGTTATAGACAAGCCTGGGCAACACGGTGAAACCCTGTCTCTACAAAAAATACAAAAATTAGCCAAGTACGGTGGTGCATGCCTGTAGTCCTAACTACTTGGGAGGCTGAGGTGGGAGGACCGCCTGAGCTGTGATCGCACCGCTGCACTCCACCCTGGGTGACAGTGAGACCCTACCTCAAAAGAAAAAACAGAAATTTGTCAGCTGAGAACATTAGGGCTAAACTCAAAAGCAAGAGCTGCATCCAACTGACTCCCTCTGGAATTAAATAGTATCATCAATGACATACCTTGGTCTGGTGTCCTCTGGCATACAGAGCTCGCCCCGGACTAGATTGCCCCTGTCAATGTCCCTCTTCCAACCTACATGTGATATGTCCTGGACAGTTTCTGTAAGATTTCTTCTTTTCCCCAAACTGACCCCAGATTGAAGCTTCAGGAGCTTGCTCTCAACCAAGCTGAAAAGGGGCCATTCAATTTGTGACTCCATATGGCAAGATGTTCATCCAAGCCAGCTTCCTTCTGCCAGCCTGCATACCTTCAGACTCCTCCAGACAATCAGCTACTGTTCACCTGGGGACAGCAAACAAAGTTGGAAGTTGTCTTTGGCAAAGTGTAAGAAAGGCAGCAAATATATTTCAAAATAAATCTTACACAGCATCCCAAAGCCAATATGATTAAAAAGGAACATGTAACCATGTTTGCCATTCTTGTTTTTTTTTTTTTGAGACAGGGTCTCACTCTGTCACCCAGGATGGAGTACAGTGGCGCAATCTCAGCTCACTTCAACCTCTGCCTCCTGAGCTCAAGGGATCCTCCCACCTTAGCCCTCTAGTACCTGGGAATACAGGCATAAGCCACCATGCCCGTCTAATTTTTTTGTATTTTTTGTAGAAATGGGGTTTCACCATGTTGTCCAGGCTGGTCTCAAACTCCTGAGCTCAAGCAATCCACCGGCCTCAGCCTCCCAAAGTGCTAGGATTACAGATGTGAGTCATTGTGCAGTGCCCGGACAGTCATTCTTTTTTTGGGGGGGACACGGTCTTGATCTGTCACTCAGGCTAGAGTGCAGTGACACAATCACAGCTCATTGCAGCCTCGACCTCCTGGACTCAAGTGATCCTCCAACTTCCCGAGTAGCTGGGATCACAGGTGAGCACTACCACACCCAGTCAATTTTTAAATTTTTGGTAGAGACAGGGTCTCTCTATGTTGTCCAGGCCGGGGCTATTCTGTTACTATAATAAATAATTAACCTTCAGTGGGTCATATAATCCCTTCACTTATGGGCAGCAAGATGTTTCTGATGTTATGTCTTTTTCAGAATAGACATTTCACCTCCAGGGTACTGGGGTTGGCTGTAGCATTTGGCAATGAAATCTACACTTTCTCAGGAGAAAAAAGCCCCGAATTTAACTTTAATCAGTGATGGTTGTTTCTGAGATGGATTTAACGCTGTGTTCCACCAGGGTCACAGCTCGTTCTTACCTTGTGCTTTTTCTTTAAAAGCCACCTGGCTCCTGCCACGGCCCCTTGAAGGTTGCCTTTGTTCCTTGCTCATTTTCCCTTTAAGAGTTGTGAGTGTTTCGGCTGGTAAAGTTCCAAGTGCCCTCTGGACTAATTGGCACAATGTGAGGATTTTCCAATTTGGAAGAGAAAGAGCCTGTTCTCCAGGGAGGGCTCTTCAACGTAATTGCTCTCTGAGAGGTTCTTGCTACTCCCTTTGGCAACCTTCAGAGACAAATCCCTCTTGCTGTTAGGAGGAGCTAGAAACCCACAGATGGGAAAAGAGGAGCTCAGGGCAGACTTGCCAAGACCTTTGAAATCAGTGACCTTTGGAAATGGAGGAAGTGGGGGAAAGGCCAGTGCAGGCAAAGTCTGTCGCGCTTCCCTTCCCAAGATAAGCACTGCAGCTCTGGCTATAATGGCCATTTTCATCGTTGTCCTTTTACTAAAGAGCTTTAACAAATGGTTACTGGCCAAGGAAGCCCCTTGCAGGGAGAGAATAGCACTTACTCAGAAGAAACACTTTTAACAAACCACCTGGGCTGGAGGGAGGCACCCAAAGGTGTGCTGGATAAGAAAAGATGGTGGTTAACTGGAGCAGGGGTCCAAGAAAAACCGCAGAGAAGAGCAAGACATGGAGAAGAGAGAAGTCCCCTCTGGGTCACCACCCCTACCATGGCAGGGAATGTGTGGGGAGAAAAGTCAGGTGGTGGTGGTGGTGGGGTTACAAGAAATGGGTGGTAGGCTCAAAAGAAGTATGGAAGAATAAAAATGAAATTGTTTTCAGTAGATCCCCTTCCCCAGCTTTGCCTTGAAACTTTCAGTAAATTTCACATCATTCACTATTGTTGTGAGTGTAGGTGAGCAACCTCTTTCTGGGGAAACGGATGGGGCGCTGTGGTCTGTTGATGTTGGGCTGAAAGTAAGAGAGGACGGGGCTGGACACAGACGGGGTTGTAGCACTTTTGTTTCCCTGTGTGTTCACATAACAATCCTGGAAAATGGCAGAAAGGAGCAGGCAGCCACAGCTGGATCTGGGTGGAGAAGAGGAGGCTGGAGGCCAAGCTGAGAAGCAGTCCTCACCGTGAGTTGCCAGGCTCGGTGTGAATTTAGCGCTGCCTGGTTCCAAAGCTCAGGCAGGAATTATGTGGACCTGCAAGTCCCTCCTCCTGCCCTTGAACAGGACTTTAGAACTGTTGGGGTTAGGGTTAGTGCCAAGAGCTGCTGGTTCCTGTTTCTGGTAGGAGAACAGCATGCGGGAGACTCCCTGGGCTTGAGTCCTAGCTCTGCCATTTACTAGGTGTGTGACCTTGGACACATTTTTCAGATTCCCCGTACCTTAATCTTATCTGCAAAGGCAAGGCAATAATAGTATCCTCGCTATAGGGTTACTAGGGGAAGCAAATGAAATTATATACATAAGAGTCTTAGCACAGGGTAATCAATGTTAATTGTTGTTGTTATTTGCTAACGACAACACAGAACAGTGCCATGAATGGCCCCAAAGCTCAGCACTGCTATCCATCTTTCTAATTTTTCTTTCAAGATAGGGTTTTTCTCTGTTGCACAGGCTGGAGCGTAGTGTTGCAAACACAGCTCACTGCAGTTTCAACTTCCTGGACTCAAGTGATCCTCCCCTCTCAACTTCCCAAGTAGCTGAGAACACAGGCACATGCCACCAAGCCTGGCTAATTTTTTATTTATTGTATTTATTTTGTTTTGAGACTGAGTCTCACCATGTTGCCCAGGCCGGTCTCGAAATCCTGGGCTCAAGCAATTTTCCCACCTCTGCCTCCCAGTGTTGGGATTACAGGGGTGAGCCACTGCACCCAGCCTATCCATCTTTTTGATCCACAGAAAGAGTTTAGGTCCTGGAGTCAAATAGACCCAGCTCCAACCCCAGCTCTACCCCTTCCTGGCTGGATCACTGCAGGAAAATTATTTAACTTTTCTGTTAAAGAGGTGAATAACACTTTGCTAGTGGGATTGTTGGGAGGGTGAACTAATACGAAAAGTGCCTGGCAAAGTCCTGTCCATCTGATTTAAACACAAGATGATCTGGTGACTCCCCTGCCCTAGTCTGCTTTACTATACACATATTCTCAACAGCTCTCAGACCTCCGAGGAACATCCATTTTTTTTTCTACATTCGGTTAAGTTTGGCCGGAATTAAACAAACTCTGGGATTTGTTCCTTCTGTGTTATCTGGGAAGCCAGTTGGCCTCACCTTAGCGTGTTGCTATGCAGGTTGGCTGAACCCTGACTGCAGCTGCAGTGTCAGGTCAGCAACAGGAGGTGCTTTGCGAACTTCTGGGAAGCTTTTATTAGCTAACATGGACTCAACGAAGTCAAGCTCATTTACCATGAACCATATGTTTCCCCCTTTCCTCCAGCTTTGAACACGTCTCCATTTTAGCAACTCCTCCCTGCTTCGGAGACCTTCATAAAGGCTTTTGCCATTGAATGCCACCATTTGTAATGTTGACTCCTCCCAGGATGCCAAGCCCCATCATAGACCCTCCGGAAAACCCTGGTCACCATCACACTCCTTTCTCATCAATATGGCAGATATGAGCAACAGTGGCCAGGAGGAGACGCAATGAAAGATAGTGCAGATGAGGATTCCTGCAAACTCCACTACCACAGAAAGGTCTAGGGAAGTGGGGAATATAATAGGCACTGCTGCTGCGGTGGGAATAGGAACAGTTGTCCTTATTGAGTGCTTGCTAAATGCCAGGCACCTGCTCTAAGTGTTTTATAGCTGTTTGTTCACTTAATCATATACCTCTGAGCTGGGGCTGTTATTCTACCCATTTTACAGATGGAAAACTTGAAGGAAAGAAGGTTTAAATAACTTTCCCAACATGACACAGTTACAAAGTGGCACTCATGAGATTTGAACCACACAGTCTGTGGCTAGAGCCCATGCTCTCTCTCTTTTCCTTCCTTCCTTTCTTCCTTCCTTCCTTCCTTCCTTTCTTTCCTTCTTTCTTTTCTTTTTTCTTTTTCTTCTTTTCTTTCTTTCTTTCTTTCTTTCTTTCTTTCTTTCTTTCTTTCTTTCTTTCTTTCTTTCTTTC
>NW_012117043.1:6951023-6960867 GCF_000951035.1 Colobus angolensis palliatus | reverse complement strand
CTTTCCTTTCTTTCCTCCTTTCTTTCTTTCTTTCTTTCCTCCTTTCTTCCTTTCCCTTTCTTTTTATTGATAGGGTCTCATTCTGTCACTTAGGGTGGAGTGTGCAATGACACAATCATGCTTACTGCAGCCTCAACCTCCTGGGCTCAAGGGATCCTCCCACCGTAACCTCCTGAGTAGATGGGACTATAAGCCCATGCCACCCGGCTTTTTTTTTTTTTTTTTTCTTTGTAGAGATTAAAGTTTTACTATGTTGCCCAGGCTTGTCTCAAACTCTAGGTTCAAGCCATCTGCCCACCCTGTCTTCCCAAAGTGCTGGGATTACAGGTGTGAGCCATGCCTGGCCTAGAGTTCATGCTCTTAACTATGATAGTATAAGCACAAAATGAAAACACATGTGACATTACCTTAAGAACTCTAAAGTGTCTTGAAAATATAGAGTATATGTTCTATTGACAGTGGATAGTGGCTTGATACTTTTTAAATCACTGCAATTTCTTTTTAGAACCATTTGACCCATTGCCTCTGAAAAATCTCTCCCTATGGATGTCTCAAGGCATCACAAACTCAATACTGCTAAAAAAATAAAAGCTTAACTATTTTTTTCCTACCATGCCCTCCAATCTGTTCCTTTTCATCTGCAGTATAACAAATGACTCTACTCAGGCACCCAAGTCACACACCTGGGAATCTCCTTGATGCCCCCTCTCCTCACCCCTGCATTCGACCAATTGCCAAGTCCTGTTGATTTTACCCCGTTAGTCTCTAAGTTTGTCTGTCCCATTCCCTGGGTTCCTTCCTTGGTTGTGTGTGCCCTCAGATCTCCCCTGGATCCCTCGGACACACTCAGAGCTCATGACTTCACCTCCAGCCTCCCCTCCCAGCCATGCTCCACACTGAAGCTACAGGATCTTTCTGAAATGAACCCGTTCACATTGCCCTCCTTAAAACCCATATGTAGCTCCTAGAACGTTCAGGATCACATCTAAACCCTTTCCTTGGCTGACAAAGGTCTTTCTCACCTGCACCTGCCACCTCCAGGCTCCATTTCTGCTGACTTCTGAAGGCACAGCACTTGCGGACCACAGTATTTTTAGGGATCTATGAACATGTTTTAATTTCTTTAAAATTAGAAAGAAAAACAATGAACTTTTAAATCGCAGAAAGTATTTTAATATATAATAGTAATTTATGTGTTTATACCAACACAGCCATAAAATATGTATTTTAATATATTTGTTTAAGGGAAGGAGGGGCCATGAAAGTGAAATGCCTAGGACCCTCAAAAGCTATAATGTAGCCCCATTGGTTACATTTCCAAAGTCCCCACTCTCCTGGCTAACTCTTCCTCATCAGTCCAGCTCTTAGTTCATAAACCTTGCCCTGCAGGAAGTCTTTTTTCTTTTTCTGAGATAGGGTCTCTGTCACCCAAGCTGGAGTGCAGTGACACAATCATGGCTCATTGCAGCCTTGACCTCCGAGGCTCAAGCAATCCTCTCACCTCAGCCTCCCAAGTAGCTGGAACCACAGGCGTGCACCACCATACTTGGCTAATTTTTAAATTTTGTAGAGACAGGATCTCACTGTGCTGCCCAGGCTAGTCTTGAACTTCTGGCCTCAAGCAGTCCTCCTACCTCGGCCTTCCAAAATGCTGAAATTACAGGCATGAGCCACCGCACTTGGGCCCAGAAGTCTTTTCTAACCCTAAAACTGAACTAAGTATGGTTCTGACTGCTCCAGGGCACCCTGCTGTTGTCTATACCACAGCACAGCCAGCCAAGTATGGCGTTTGTCCTGTTTTCTAGAAACTCCTTGATAGCAGGTTTATGTCTGGTTCGTCGATGTGGCCCCGGCATCTGGCATGTAGTGAGGACTCAACAAATAACTATTGAATGAATACAGTTCTGTTTACACAGAAGTTTAAAATAGATAACAACCTTCAGGAGGGCACCTGTTTTGAAACCCTTGAAATGCATGCATTCTTTTCGATTTCACTCCTAAGGAGAGGCCACATAGCAAACAGAGAGGCAGACAGCCTAGGTTGGAATCTCATCTCTGCCAATTACACCTGCATGACCTTGAGCAAATTACTCAATGTCCTCATGCCTCAGTTTCTTCACCTGTAATGTGGGGATAATAACAGTTCCTAAACTCATAGGATACTAGGGAAATTAAGTTAATATTTGGAAAGCACTTGTAACAGTCAAGGCCTGTATTAGTCTGTTTTCACACTGCCAACAAAGACACACTCGAGACTGGGGATTTTACAAAGAAAAAGAGGTTCGATGAACTCACAGCGCCACGTGGTTGGGGAGACCCCACGATCATGGTGGAAGGAGAAAGCCACGTCCCACATGGCCGCAGGCAAGAGATAATTGAGATCCAAGCGAAAGGGGAAACCCCGTATAAAAACATCACATGTTGTGAGACTTATTCACTACCACGAGAACAGTATGGGGGGACCACCCCCACGACTCAGTTATCTCCCACCGGCCTTCTTCCTCAACACTTAGGAATTATGGGAGCTACAATTCAAGATGAGATTTGGGTGGGGACACAGCCAAACCATATAAATGCCTAATATATAGTAACCTGTCTTAAGGAAATATTGAATGAAGGATGCATTCAGAGCATTTAGAGCTACAACTCTGCTTTTGTTTTGTGGCAGAGTTGTAGCTCTAAATGTCACAATGCATATTTTCTCTGTCACTCAGGCTGGAGTTTGGTAGCTAGATCATGGCTTAGTCCTGCATCAACCTCCTGGGCTCAGGAGATCCTCCCACCTCAGCCTCCCAGGTAGCTGGGACTACAGGTGCACACCACCATGCCTGGCTAATTTTTGTTGCCTAAGCTGGTCTCGACCTCCTGGGCTCAAGCAATCCATCTGCTTCGGCCTCCGAAAGTGTTGGGATTACAGGCATGAGCCACCGTGCCCAACTCACAATGAGTATTTTTGATGTATTCCTCTCCTTCTCTTGTTCACTCACTGTACCCTAAGGTTTGCTTTGCTTTTCTCCCTCCTTACAGCTCTGTAAAAGCAGTTGCTGGACTGAGACACAGGAAGGGTCTGGAGCCTTCTCCCTCACAATTCCAAGATGAGATCCACCTGGGCTTGGTGTGGGATGGGGAGGGGAGGGACAACAGAGGAAGAGGAAAATGAGGAGGAATCCGGAGCCCTCCAGATGGACTCTAGAGAGAGGCACCTTCCATTTGGAGGATGGGGTAGGGAGTCAAGGCAGCCAGCTTCTCATTGTCCCATTGTCTGTAAACAACCCCCTTGTAACTATCCTGGGGCCACAACACTTGTAAGGTCCCCTAGACCGGATGTGTTAGGACTTAGCCCAAGGGGAGCTCTCCCTCCTCATAAGGTGAACCAGGGTGTAATCATGTGGGAATTTCTCTTTGAGTCATAACAGCACTGGACATAGCACCAGTATCATAATTACAGGGATGTTGTTAAAGTGTTATCCACTACAGTAAAAAATGAAAACAAGTTAATGTCTAATAATATGAGATCAGTTAAGTAAATAAGGGTCCTTCCTCCCTCCCCCCCCTTTTTTTTTTTTTGGGGGGGGGAGAAGGGGACACAGTCTTGCTCTGTCGCCCAGGCTGGAGTGCAGTGGTGTGATCTTGGCTCACTGCAAGCTCCGCCTCCTGGGTTCACGCCATTCTCCTGCCTCAGCCTCCCGAGTAGCTGGGACTACAGACGCCTGCCACCATGCCCGGCTAACTTTTTGTATTTTTAGTAGAGACGGGGTTTCACCGTGTTAGCCAGGGTGGTCTTGATCTCCTGACCTCAAGATCCCCCTGCCTCAGCTTCCCAAAGTGTTCAGATTACAGGCGTGAGCCGCTGCGTCTGACCCCTCCCTCCTGTCTTGTCTTGTCTTTTTTCTCTTTTCTTTTCCCTTCCTTTCCCTTCCCTTCCCTTCCCTTCCCTTCTCTCTTCTCTGTTCTTTCTTTCTTTCTTTCTTTCTTTCTTTCTTCTTTCTTTTTCTTTTCTTTCTCTTTCTTCTTTCTTTCTTTTTCTTTTTTTTTGAGACAGGGTCTCTGTCTGCCAGGCTGGAGTGCAGTGGTATGATCTTGGCTCATTGCAACCTCTGCCTCTCAGGCTCAGGTGATCCTCCCACCTTAGCCTCCCCAGTAGCTGAGAATACAGGCACCCATCACCACACCCAGCTAATTATTTTATTTTATTTTATTTTGTTTTTATTTTTGGTAGAGATGGGATTTCACCATGTTGCCCAGGCTGCTAATCTGTATTATTTCCCTTCCTTCCTTCCTTCCTTCCTCCCTTCCTTCCTTTCTTCCTTCTTTCTTTTTCCTTCAAACTAGATCAGGATGTAAATCTGTATTCTTTCAATGCAATGAACTAAACTATGAGTCTAGCCATTTGTTTGAGTTCTGTGAACCATTCAAATGAGTCTTTGAAACAGAGGGTGGTTGTAGGGCCCTATGACACTTTGTTTCTTAGTTTTGGAAACTCTCTTGATATCTCTGTCTTTTTTTGTCTCCATCCCCATCCCACTATCACCCCTCCCCCTACTATGAAAGAGCGGGTACCTGGACAAGCTCTATTAGGAGAAAAAAGTATAGATGTATAGATGAGCTAAGCTGTCCTGCACAACAGAAGCACCAGGAATCTGATCTTTCTGATAGGTCAGAAAGACTCTATTTTCAAGGTCCTGACATGTGTAGCAAAGCGGAGAAGGACCTGGTTAGAGGTGGAAGGGAGAAGACCAAGATGGCAGCAGGGCAAGACCTTGGATGCAGAAGTCCATAAGAAATCTCCATTGCTGACAGTAATGGTCAGCGCTGAACCTTATGTCATCTCCCACTTTGTGCTTGGTTAGGGGTCACCTTCTTGATCCTGAACTCCAGTAAAGAAGAATCTGTTATCCACTTAGTGCTTGGTGACCTTTGGGGACAAAGGAGGAGACAGATGGAGTAGAGGGTGCAGGGACAAAGCAGAGAAGAGAGCAGACAGCAACTTTAGGAAATGGAGGTGGGATTTGGCTGAACCAGGGATTGGAAAATTACCAGGAGAAGGCTTGATGTCCCTTAGCACGTGGCATGGGACCAAGATATTTTATTTGGCTGTCAAAGAACAGGCAACCACAGAAAGTTGAAGGACTTGGGAGCATATATATCCCTGCATTGAGATTCATTAAAAAGGCCCTGGAGGAATATATCTGAAGGTTAATAGTGGCTATCTCTAAATGTGGGGTAACATGATTTTATGTTTTTATTTAATCTATGGAGTCTAATCTTTTCTACCATGACAACGTAATGCTCTTGCAGTAAAGAAAAATAACTGTTGGCCAGGGACAATGGCTCATGCCTGTAATCTCAGCAATTTGGGATGTCAAGACGGGAGGATCATTTGAGTCAGGAATTCGAGACTAGCCTGGGCAGCATAGTGAGACCTGGTCTCTACACAAAATTTTAAAAGGTAACCAGGTAGGGTGATGCATGCCTATGGTCCCAGCTATTTAGGAGGCTGAAGTGGTAGAATCACTTGAGCCCAAGAGATTGAGGCTGCAGTGAGCCTTGTTCATGCCACTGCACTCCAGCCCAGGCAACAGAGTGAGACCCTGTCTCAAAAAAAAAAAGAAGAAGAAAAAGAAAAATATCTGTTAAAGGTAAAAGTGATATTCTTGGCCATGTGGCTCATGACTGTAATCCTGGCACTTTGAAAGGCTGAGGCAAGTGAATCACTTGAGCCCAGGAGTTCAAGACAAGCCTAGGCAGAATGGTGAAATGCTTCACTACAAAAAACACAAAATTAGCCAGGCATGGTTGCGGGCACCTGCGTCCCAGCTATTAGGGAGGCTGAGGCGGGATGATTGCTTGAGCCTAGGAGGCAGAGGTAGCAGTGACCTGTGATGGCACCACTGCACTCCAACCTGGGCGACAAAGAGAAACCCTGTCTCAAAGTTAAGAAAAAAAAAAAAAATTGTAAAAAAGTTGTATTCTGGCCGGTGGCAGTAGCTTACACCTGTAATCCCAGCACTTTGGGAGGCCAAGGCGGATGGATCACCTGAGGTCAGGAGTTCAAGAATAGCCTGGCCAACATAGTATAACCCTGTCTGTACTAAAAATACAAAAATTACCTGGGTGTGGTGGCGGGTTCTTGTCATCCGGGCTGCTCGGGAGGCTGAGGCAGGAGAATCATTTGAACCCGGGAGGCGGAGGTTGCAGTGAGCCAAGATTGTGGCATTGTACTCTAGCCTGGGTGACAGTGTAAGACTCCATCTCAAAAAAGTAAAAAAAGTGATATTCTTAGCTAGAAAATTCAAAATACAGATTCAATAGTCCCCCCTTATGCACAGTTTCAGTTACCTGCAGTCAACTGTAGTCCAAAAATATTAAATTGAAAATTCCAGAAATAATTCATGTTTTCAATTGCTTGCCATTCTGAGTGAGGTGATGAAATCTCACACCGTCTTGCTTCACCCCTCCCGGCATGTGAATCCTCCGTCTGTTTAGTGTATCTGAACTGTAGATGCTACTAGCTCATTAGTCTCTTAGTAGCTGTTGGTTATCAGACCAATCCATGGTATTGCAGTGCTTCTGTTCAAGTAACCCTTATTTGACTCAATTATTCTATTTATTATTCGTTGTTGTTGTTAATCGCTTACTTTGTAAGCGCCTATTTTGTAAATGAAACTTGATCATAAATATGTAGGTAGGAAAAAACATAGTATATAAAAGGGTTGGGCGTCGATCAGCCAGGGAGCAGCAAACGGCCGGCGGCTGGAGCCTCGCAGGTACCGAGGCGTCGCCGCAGCTTGGACGGTTCTTCTGCCACTGCTGCTCCTTGGACATCGTCCCGCGTCTGTCGGATTATATCTGCCCAAGATGCACGTCTGATTTTATCGAGGAGCTTCCTGAAGAGACCAGGAACACAGAAAACGATTCTACTCCTGCCACCGCCCCCACGGACCAGAGCCGACCGCCGTTGGAGAACGTGGACCAGCACCTGTTCACGCTGCCGCAGGGCTACGGACAGTTTGCTTTCGGCATCTTTGACGACAGCTTCGAGATCCCCACGTTCCCTCCTGGGGCGCAGGCTGACGGCAGCAAGGACCCTGAGAGACCGTGGGAGAGAGTCCTGGCCCCGTATCCAGCCCGGCATCCCCGTCTTCGCCTCCCCACGCGGGGGGCCACTGCCGGGCACAAAGGCCTCCCCATGCTAGAAGGGATCATCCAGCGAGAGCTCGTCAACGGCATCATCACGTCCGCCACCATCCCCAGCCTGGGTCCTTGGGGAGTCCTGCACTCAAACCCTAAGGAATACGCCTGAGGGGCCAACGGCCTGGACGCCATCAAACAGCTCCTCGGCTTGAAAACACGGGCCCCCCACAGGCAGATGAAGAGAAAATCCAGTCCCTCCCCACCGTCCCCGTCACCGAGCAGCACGTAGGCTCCCGGATCCAGTGCCCCGTGTGCAAGGACGACGACGCGCTGGGCGAGCAGCTGCCCTGCAACCACCTGTTCCGCCATGGCTGCATCATGCACCGGCTGGAGCAGTACGACAGCTGCCCCGCCTGCCGAAAAAGCCTCCCCGGGACAGAACACGGCCACGAACCCACACCCCCCGCCCCGGGCCTGACTGGGATGAACTTCTCCTCCTCGTTGTCCTCCTCCTCCTCCAGCTCGCCCTGCAACGAGAACGCCACAAGTAACTCCTGAGCCCGCGTCGGCCGGAACCCACCCGTGCCCGCTGCGCCTGAGGCTGCGGGGAGACCGTGGGGCCTTTCCCACCCACCCTCAGCCAGCGCCACACGGCACCCTGTGGGTGCCCCAGCGGCGCCACTCTTGACTGGTCAGCGCTACAGGCCCCGCCTGTTTCAGGGCAGGATCCTGGCCCGGCCCACCGGGTCCCTGGCTCTGGAAGGCATGGGCCACATCGTCCCTTCTAGGGCGTCCTCATCCGCCCCGTCCTCTGTCTAACCTCACCCTCTAAACGTTCAGCAGTGGAAAGATTTTTATAATTTTAAATTATTACTGCTTTGAAAGAAATGGAAGTTTTAGCTCACATGGCGGCCATGCATGATCTGTGGCAAGATGGGGCACAGCTGCTCCACCATTGCTGTGAGCGCTGCCAGGACAGGCCGCGTAGGCCCCCAGCCTCCCCCTCGGCTACCTCCACGACCCGGAGTTCAGGGGCTCAGGACCATGAGAATGACCAGCAAAATTCAAGAACAAAACTGCTCCAACAGACCTTTTTTTTTTTTTTTTGAGACTAAGTCTAGCTTTGTCGCCCAGACTGGAGAGCAGTGGCACAATCTCGGCTCACTTGAACCTCCGCCTCCCAGGTTCAAGCGATTCTTCTGCCTCAGCCTCCTGAGTAGCTGGGATTACAGGCGCCCACCACCACACCCCGCTATTTTTTTCTATCTTTAGTAGAGACGGGGTTTCACCATGTTGCCCAGGCTGGTCTCAAACTCCTGACCTCGTGATCCATCTGCCTCGGCCTCCCAAAGTGTTGGGATTACAGGTGTGAGCCACCGTACCCGGCCACCAACAGCCATTTTTTAAAGAAAAAATATGTGTATCTTGAAAGCTATTTAAAATACTCTACTTACAAAGAGAGAGAGAGAAAAAAAAAAGATTTGGTACTATCTGTGATTTTAGGCATCCACTGGGGGTCTTGGAACATGTCCCCCTTGGGTAAGGGGGAACTACTGGATTTACTGTATTTATGAAGTCTGTATTGTGGTCAGCACTGGGATTGGCTCTGGATGAACACAAGGAATAAGGCCTCTGCACTCAAAGAAAATGCAACAAATGGAGAGAAACCTCCAATAAACCAGTAAGTGTGTCCTGACCAACTGGGATGCATGCAAAGAAAGAAATGACGTGGGTGCTGTGGCTGTGAATAATAGGAGGAAGCTGTATGTGATGGAACCTATTTCAGAGGATGCTTAATAAAGACTTCCCTGTGGAGGTGATGTTTAGGCTCAGACCTGAAGGAGAAAAAGGAGCCTGCAGCCAGAGTGTGTAGAAGAGAGTTCCAGACACAGGGAACACCTATGTGTTGGATGCATCTAAGACAAGAGAGAAATTGACTTCTGGAAGGGGAGTGCAGGTCAGATTGTGGAAAGGGGCTGGGGGTAGCTTGCGCCGAGCCTCAGATGTCTTGATAAAGAGTATAGCCTTTATTCCAAATGCATGGGGAATTGTGGAAATTCATCATTGTTTGCATTTTAAAAAGAGCTATCTGGCTGTGGCATGGATACTAAACTAGAGGAGAGCAAGTGAGGAGGCTCTTGAAAGAGAAGAAGCTGGGGTGGTACCAGTGAGGAGGGAAAGGGTGACGGGATTTAGGCCATTTTGAAGGAAAACAAATAAATAAGACATGATGTTGGATTGGAGGTAAGGGATAAGAGGGAGCTATCACTGATGGCTTCCTGTTTTCTGGCTTGGAATTATCTATCAAGGTGACACAGACTGTAGGAGAAACAGGTTTTGACCTGTTACATTTCAGATGTCTGGGTTTATTAAAAGGGTGGCATTCAGCAGTGGCTCAGCCCTCTGATGTGTTAAGGTTCAGTGCCAACAAGAGAAACAATCCTCCAAATTGCTTTGGCATTACTGAAGCCATACTTATTTTTAATAGCTTTATACAGCTTTAGTGCCTTACTTATAGAACTGTTAAGGACCTAAAAGAGTAATGAAGGCCAGGGCACAGGGGCTCATGCCTGTTAAATCCCAGTACTTAGCACTGAGGCAAGAGGATCACTTGAGCCCAAGAATTCGAGATCAGCCTGGGCAACCTAACAAGGCCCTGTCTCTATGAAAATAAAAATGAAATAAACCTTAGCCAGGTGTGGTGATGTGC
>NW_012117043.1:6943549-6949848 GCF_000951035.1 Colobus angolensis palliatus | reverse complement strand
CAAAGTGTTGGGATTATAGGTGAGAACCTCTGCACCTGGATGAAAGCTTGAGTTTCTGTGTAGTAGATGTTTCATTACAGAATGGATTCTCTGGAAGCAGAAGCTATGATGAAGATGGAACAGAAAGGTTTATTGGGGAGCAACACCCATGGAAGGAGACCTGTCAAAGTCTCTACCAGCCAAACAGGAAGCTCTGAAGCAAAAACTACCCATTAGAGGGGTCCAGCATTGAGCAGAGATGGCTAGGCCATTGTTCCAACCCTTGCCCAGTCATTGGCCAGGGAGAATGTCCCAAGAAGAGCATGATCTGGCTGGAAAGCTGAGGTGGACTTGAAGGCTGTCAGTGAACTGAACTCCTTGCAGCTGGGCAGTGAGTTCACCCTTAAATGGGGATCTGAACAGTGCATCTCCTTGTCTGCCACAGGCTCTAAAAATTGTCAGCACTCTTTCACCCAAGAAAAGGCACTGCATTAGTTATCTATTGCTGTGTAACTAATTGCCATAAAATGTAGTGGTGGAAAACAACAAAGATTTGTTATCTCACAGTTTCTGTGGGTCAGGAATCCAGGCATGGCTTAGCTGGGTGCCTCTGGCTGAAGGTCTTTCATAAGGTGGCAGTCAAGCTGTCAGCCTGGACCACAGCCCCATCCAAAGGCTCAACTGGATGGAGAATCCACTCCCAAGCTCACAATTTGTGTTTATCTACAGGACTCGGTCACCTTATCACATGAGCCTCCCCACAGGGCTGCCTCTTGACATGGCAGCTGGCTTCCTCCAGGGTGAGCAATCCAAGAGACCTCAGTGAGAAAGAGGACTCAAAATAAAAGCCATGGTCTTTTATAATTTTGGAAGTGACATTCCATCCCTTCTGCTGCATTCTATTTCTTAGGAGTAAGTGAATATATCCAGTGTACAGTCAAGGGATGTACAAATACAAGAATACCAGGAGGTGGGACTCCTTGGTGGCCATCTGAGAGGCTGTCTCCCATATTCAAATAAATAACACTGTGGCAATAATAAGATTGGATCTCATGTATTGAGCAGTTGCTATAAATCAGGGGGGGCATTAGGCCCTTACATACATGATCTCACCATGTCTCCTGTGTTCACTCAGGATTCATTAGGCATCAGGCACTGTGAGTTCTTGAGAACAGAATGGCAAATGAGGAACACTCCTGCTCTTGAGGTGCTCATGTCTACAGGAATAATTTGTTCTGATTTTACAAAGGAGGACAAGAAAGGTCACACAGTTAGTAAGTGGCTGAGCTAGGAGGCCCAAGCTGCTCAGTGTGACTTTGAGGCCAGAAATGTTTGTGAAGACAGCATACTCCTGAATACATCCCGGAAAACATCAGGAGGCACCAAAAAGTCCTCTTCACACCTTGTCTAAGAACAGTAGTGAGGAAGAAACAAGTCACAAAGAATACATACGATAGCATTCCTTTTTCTTTTTTCTATTTTTTTTTTTTTTTTTTTTGAGACAGGGGCTTCCTCTGTCGCCCAGGCTGGCAGGCAGTGGTGTGATCCTGGCTCACTGCAACCTCCAGTGTTCAAGTGATTCTCCTGCCTCAGCCTCCCGAGTAGCTGAGATTATAGGCGCCTGCCACCACACCCAGCTAAGTTTTTTGTATTTTTAATAGACAGGGTTTTACCACATTGGCCAGGCTGGTCTCGAACTCCTAACCTCAGGTGATCCACCTGCCTTGGCCTCTCAAAGTGCTGAGATTACAGACGTAAACCTCCGCACCCAGTCTAATTCCATTTATACGACATTCATAAACTGATGCTTGTTAATGGGGCACACTTAGTTGTAACACAAAAGAGGAAAAAAAGAAAATGGTTTCCACAAGTTAGGATAGTGGCCACCTCTGGGGGAGGGAAGGGGATGGAATAGGGGGACACACAGGGGCTGCTGGGAGGAGGCTGAATACTATTCTAGACCTGGTGGTGGTTATATGAGTGTTCAATTTATACTGACAATTGAATGACACACATGTTTTCTTTACTCCTCTGCATGTATGACGTAGCTCACAAATAAAATAGCAACAAGAACTATTGTGTTGAGTGGGAAGCGATTTGCAGGGTACTTGCCTATGCCTGTGATGGAAGGCAAAGAGCTCTCCTTTTCAGAGACACTGGGGATACCATGTCTTCATGCCTCTGGCAAGTCTCTCACACAGATGGCTTCCAAGCCTGGTTTACCACTATGTCCTTAATGTGTGTTGCACCCAAAATAAATTCTGAGGAGGACAGTGCTTGGTGAGATCATCTTGCCATTTGATACACGTGTCTGAGCAAGTTGGTGTTTTTTTTCTATTCCTGAACCCACTGCCTAAGAGTGAAACCTGATTCACATTGTAACAATAGCCACTCAGATCTTCACAAAGCAAAGAGAAGCTTTATACAAAAGGATGAAGGAAAGCTCACTCCTGGATACCTCTGATTCATTAGGCTTTAATGGATTCCCTTCAAGAACCTGTCAGAAAAGCAAGCCAGGTGCAGCGGCTCACACCTGTAATTCCAGCTACTTGGAAGGCTAAGGCGGAAGGATCCCTTGAGCCCAGGAGTTCGAGGCTGCAGTGAGCTATGATTGTGCCACCGTACTCTAGCCTGGGGGACAAAATGAGACCACATCTCTAAAAAACAAAGAGGAAGGAGAATTTTATTACTTAATGGATATAGAGTTTCTGTTTTACAAGATGAAAAGGGTTCTAGAGCTGAATACTGGTGACGGTACCAGAACATTATGAGTGTATTTAATATCACTAAACTATACACTGAAAAATGGTTACAGTGGGCTGGGCATGGTGGCTCATGCCTGTAATCCCAGCTTTTTGGGAGGCCAAGGCAGATAGATCACCTGAGGTTAGGAGTTTGAGACCAGCCTGGCCAACATGGCCAATGTCTCTAATAAAAATACAAAACTTAACTGGGTGTAGTGGTGTGTGCCTGTAATCCTAGCTATTCTGGAGGCTAAAGCATGAGAATCGCTTGAACCCAGGAGACAGAGGTTGCAGTGAGCTGAGATCATGCCATTGTACTCCAGCCTGGGTGACAGAACAAGACTCCATTAAAAAAAAAAAAGTTACAGTTGTACATTTTATGTTGTATGTATTTTACCACAATAAAAAAATGGGGAGGGGGGATATGGGGCATCAAGCCAGGAAAAAACATGGAGGTTTGTAACCAGCCTGGGAAAAACAGTGAGAGCCCCATCTCAAAAATTGAAAAACAAGATAAAAAAGACATGGAGGAAACTTAAATTCATATTGCTAAATGTAAGATGCCAATCTGAAAATGATATATATTGTGCGACTCTACAACTATACATATTCTTTTTTTTTTTTTTTTAAGACAGAGTCTGGCTCTGTGGCCCAGGCTAGAGTACAGTGGTGTGATCTTGGCTCATTGCAACCTCTGCCTTCTGGGTTCGAGGGATTCTCATGCCTCGGCCTCCCAAGTAGCTGGGACTACAGGCGTGTGCCACCACACCTGGCTAATTTTTGTATTTTTTAGTAGAGACAGAGTTTCTCCAATGTTGGCCAGGCAGGTCTCGAACTCCTGACCTCAGGTGATTGATCCACCTGCCTCAGCCTCCCAAAATGCTGGGATTACAGATATGAGCCATGCACCCTGACAATAATCTAGAAAAGATAAAACTATAGAGACTGTAGAAAGATCAGTGGTTGCCAGGGATTAGAAGGGAAGGAGGGATGAATAGTTGGAGCACAGGGAACTTTTAGGGCAGTGAAACTATTCCGATACTGTACATGACATTATGCATTTGTCAAAACTCATAGAACTGTACAACACAAAGAATGAACCTTAATATAAACTATGAACCTGAGTTAATAGTAATGTGTCAATATCGATCTGTCAATTGTAACAAATGTAGCACACTAATTTGTAGTAACTAACATTGTACGATGTTAATAGTAGAGGCAACTGTGCCTGGGAAGAGGAGTTATGTAGAAACTCTGTACTTTCTGCTCAGTGTTTCTGTAAACATAAAACTGCTCTAAAAGATAATGTCTGTTAAATTTTTTTAAAGGTTAGGAGAAAAGAAGAAAGATCCATATTAGATGTCTTGGAATTTCTCAAAAAGGGAGAATTGTTAAAAAAAAATCATTGAAATAGGATTTGGTTGAAATGACTGTGAATGACTGGAAGAAAACTGTTTCCATCTAGAAGGATTCTACATTCAGATTTTCTCCAAATGACTCCAAGTTCTCATTACAGATTAATGGAAAAAAGTGGAAATCCTAAAAACTTTAAAAGACAGCCAAAAATACACAATCTGGGCGGGGCGCTGTAGCTCACGCCTGGAATTCTAGCACTTTGGGAGGCCGAGGCGGGTGGATCATTCCAGGTCAGGAGTTTGAGATCAGCCTGGCCAACATGGCAAAGCCCTGTCTCTACTAAAAACACAAAAATTACCCAGGCACGGTGGCGCATGCCTGTAATCCCAGCTACTTGGGAGGCTGAAGCAGGACAGTCGCTTGAACCAGGGAGGTGCAGGCTGCAGTGAGCCGAGATTGCACCACTGCACTCTAGCCTGGGTAACAGAGGGAGACTCTGTCTCACACAAAAACAAACAAACACGCAGAAAAACACAATCATATTCCTCTGCAAATATGTCCTCCAATCTTTGTCTTGGCTCAGCCCAACAGCATTTTTGCATATAACTGTCCTGAATTCACCTTCTTTGTTTTCTGGTTCTGTAGGCAGGTGACTCAGTCTCAAAAGGTTAGGTGTGCAGGGAGGTCATAAGGGAATTTGATGAGAGAGAAGGGGAACTCTGAAATACTGATCCAGCCACACTTGCAAACACTGCTGCTGTGGCTGGGAGTTACTTCTACACAGCTTGAATCCTGTGCTGTTAGAAGCCTTCTTCTGCAGGAGTGGCCTTGGTTTTATTGCTTCTTAACGGTTGGGAACCAGCTTCCTGCCAAGTGTTTGGAAGGACATGCCCAGTTCCCAGCTCTGGCTAGATATGAAAGTGAAAGTTTCTGAAAATGATCCTTGCTGGCTCGGATCTGAAGCACCTGTTAGGAGGAAGAACAGATTGGCCCTAACTCAAGGGTGCTCCCAAGTGGCTGTGGACCAGCTATGGGTCCTTGCAGGGAGAGGCAAGAAGTGTGTGCAAAGCTACAGGTAAATGAAGAACCAGGAGATGTCTGAGACACAGAATCCATTTTATTTTTCCTTTTAGTCTCTTGAGCTTGCAGCAGTCAATATTTCTAATTACAAAATTTAATTTACAAATAAAAATTATATAAATTCAATATGTACATGATTTGATATACATATAGATTATATAATGATCATCACAATCAAATTAATTAACATACCTGTTGTCATCCATAGTTACCACTGCGTGTGTGTGGTGGGGTGAGGTCATTTAAATTCTGTTCCCTTGTCAGATGTCAAGTAAACGATCCAGTAAGGTACACTATGTTGTAAATTAGATCCCTAGAACTTGTTCATTTTATAAATGAAAGTTTGTACCCTTTCATCAACATCTGTTCACTTCCTTCACACCTCTGGTAACCACCATTCTACTCTGCTTCTATGAGTTCAACTTTTTAATTTTTAAATTTTTATTTTATTTATCTATTTATTGAGACAGGGTCTTGCTCTGTCACCCAGACCACAATGCACTAGTGGTACCACAGCTCACTGCAGCCTCGAACTCCCAAGCTCAAGCAGTCCTCTGACCTCAATCCCCCCAAGTAGCTGGGACTATAGGTGCATGCCACCACACCTGGCTAATTTTTGTATTTTTTATAAAAATGGGGTTTTGCCATGTTGCCCAGGCTGGTCTTGAACTTCTGAGCTCAAGCAATCCACCTTGACGTCCCGAAGTGCTGGCATTGCAGGTGTGAGCCACCGTGCCCAGCCAAGTTCAGCTTTTTTAGATTCCACATACAAGTGGAATCATAGAGTAATTGTTTTTCTGCGCCTGGCTTATTTCACTTAGTGTAATATCTTCCTGGCTCATCCATGTCCCAAATGGCAGAATGTCCTTTTTAAAGGCCGAATAATGTTCCATTATGTATGTATATATACCACATTTTCTTTATCCATTCATCTGCTGATGAACATGGATTGTTTCCACATCTTAGCTGTTGTGAATAAAGCTGCAATGAACATGGGGGTGCAGATATCTCTTTTAGATACTGATTTCATTTACTTTAGATATACAGTTGACCCTCCATATCTGTAGTTTCCAAATCCATGGATTCAACCAACCAAGGATCAAACATATTTTAAAATATTACATCTCTACGGAACATGTA
>NW_012117043.1:6937378-6942819 GCF_000951035.1 Colobus angolensis palliatus | reverse complement strand
AAAAAAAAAAAAAAAAATTTAGCCAGGCATGGTGGCACGTGTCTGTAGTCCCAGCTACTTGGGAGGCTGAGGCAGAAATATTGCTTGAACCTGGGAGGCGGAGGTTGCAGTGAGCCAAGATCACGCCACTGTATTCCAGCCTGGGTGGACCATAGCCTGGGTGACAGAGTGAGACTTCATCTTAAAAAAAAAATAGAAACTGTGGTCTGGCACAGTGGTGCACACCTGTAGTCTCAGTTACTCAGGAGGATGAGGCAGGAAGACGCATTGAGCCTAGGAGATGGAAGCTGCAGTGAGCTATTGTGCCACTGCACTCTAGCCTGAGTGACAAAAATGATTTACATAGCATTTACATTGTATTGAGTATTATGAGTAATCTAGAGATGATTTAAAGTTTATAGGAGAATGTGCACAGGTCATATGCAAATACTACAACTTTTTTTTTTTTTGAGACAGCATCTCACTCCATTACCCAAGCTGGAGTAGAGTGACACCATCATGGCTCACTGCAGCCTTTATTTCCTAGGCTCAAGCGATCTTCACACCTGAGCCTCCCAAGTAGCTGGGACTACAGGTGCATGCTACCAAGCCCAGCTAAAATACTACAACATTTTATATCAGGGACTTGAGCATCTGTGGATTTCGGTATCAATGGGAGGTCCCAGAGCCAATCCCCACTGATACCAAGGGATGACTGTATACCCAGAAGTAAGAATGCTGGATTATATAGTAGTTCTATTTTGTGATACAGACTCCTTGACTGTAACTCACACTGGTGGGCCAGAAATGCCAGAGTCACAGGGTAAGCTGAAGTTTAGAACAATAAAGCACTAATAAGGCACTCATAAATGATAGCTAATATTTATTCAGCACTTACTCTGTAGCAGGCATTGGGCTAAGTGTTTATGTGAAATATCTCATTCAATCTTCACAACAGTCGTAAAAAGCAGGTACTATTTGTGTCCCCATTCTAGAGACAAGAAAATGGAGGCTCAGAGAAATTAACCAACTGGCTCAGGTCACAAAACTAGTATGTGATAGGGCTGCGATTTGAGTCTGGCTTGCTGGACTCTAGAGTCTGCCCTCTTAAACACTATGCTAGTGAGGAGCAAGGCAAAAAGATGAGAAAAAGAAAGTGCTTCTCAAATGGCTATAATGGCTTTTAGCCATTACTGCTTAATGAGAAGTACAGATGGGTCTATTGATGAAGAAGGAAAAATAACCTAAAATTGGAGGTGCAGTGGTCATCAAAGAACAAAAGGTCAACAAATTGCGTTTCAAAAATCTGATTAGCTTTTATTAGCAATTTGTGAACTACGCAGCATCCAATCTACAAAACAGAAAGGAGCTTCAATGAACTAGACAGAATGGGTAACTTTCATAGGCAGAAAGAGACAGAGGAAAGCAGGAACAATAAACAAATGCTGGATTGATCATTTCAAGATTACTTTCCTTGTAAAAATATAAGTGAAATCTTATTGGCTTAACGGGATTTGGTTATCATCTCTCTCCTGATTTCTTGAAGATCTGATCTTACAAGTAAACAACTTTGGTTTGGTTTGATGACATGGAACTTCAGCCTTGTTTGGGGCCTGCTGTTTTTTGTCTTTTCATACCAGATAGGTAATGTTCAAGACCAGCCTGACCAACATGGAGAAACTCTGTCTCTATTAAAAATACAAAATTAGCTGGGTGTGGTGGTGCATGCCTGTAATCTCAGCGACTCGGGAGGCTGAGGCAGGAGAATCGATTGAACCCAGGAGGCGGAGGTTGCAGTGAGCCAAGATTGTGCCATTGCACTTCAGCCTGGGCAACAAGAGCGAAACTCCGTCTCAAAAAAAAAAAAAAAAAAGGAAAAAGGGATGGAGAGGGGTAAGTGGCAGGTCATGCATGCACTGACTCCTCACATATCGGCTCTCATGTCCTTGGTCAAAGCAAATCTCAAGACCATACCTCACTTCAAAGAGAGCTTGGAAGTACATGCCTACCACATGTTTGAAAAAGGAAAGAGAATATTTGTGATAAAAAAAAAAATCAAGCATAATGATATTTGTGTCAATGATAGCTCAATGTTTATAGAAAACAGTGGA
The DNA here is from genome assembly GCF_000951035.1 of Colobus angolensis palliatus. NCBI lineage: Eukaryota > Metazoa > Chordata > Mammalia > Primates > Cercopithecidae > Colobus > Colobus angolensis. The sequence continues at coordinate 6,940,729 of NW_012117043.1, read as the reverse complement.
TATTTTCTAGGTTTTATAGAAATTATGTGATGCAAAAATGTTTATCATGTAATACAGGTTTTAAAAAATGCATTAAATGACCAGGCACAATGACTCATGCCTGTAATCTTAGCACTTGGGTAGGCTAAGGTGGGAGGATCATTTGAGCCCAGGAGTTCGAGACTAACCTGGGCAATACAGTGAGACTCCATCTCTGCAAAAATGAAAATAAAAATAATTATATATTTTAAAATACACTAAATGATCGCCATGTAGAATGGAGAACTCAAAATGAGGTTACTACTTTAATTGGTTTTAAAGTGAGAGAAGAGATCACAGACAACATATTTAGAAGTAACTCTTACTCAGTTTAAATAGATTATATTATGGACAAAAATCATGGAAAACATGTATCATGTAGTATACATATTGATGAACTATCAGAAAGGAGAAAAAACAAAGAAATGGAAATCAATTCATACTTCATTGGTTGTACATCTGCAGTAATCATTACATTCAGCTATCTTTGCTATTTCCCCTACTTTCAGTCATGTAAAAAACACAGTTCTATGAATTTTTAAAATTTCATTGTCATTGAAGTATTTGTTTTGTTGTTATAAAGCTGTATTTGTTGAAGTAGGGAGTTAGACCACATTTTATTTATTTAATTTATTTTTAGTTAATTATTATTATTATTATTTTTTGAGATGGTGTCTCACTCTGTCACCCAGGCTGCAGTGCAGTGGTGCGATCTCGGCTCACTGCAACCTCCGCCTCCTGGGTTCAAGTGATTCTCCCACCTCAGCCCCCGAGTAGCTGGGATTGCAGGCACATGCCACCATGACTGGCTAATTTTTGTATTTTTAGCAGAGACGGCGTTTTACCATGTTGGCCAGGCTGATCTCAAACTCCTGACCTCAGGTGATCCACCCACCTGGGGCTCCCAAAGTGCTGGGATTATAGGCGCGAGTGACTTCGTCTGGCCCTGACTACATTTTATTTAATAATTTGTTAGTTTGATTTTGAGCTTTTAATTTTTTAGACATTGGTACCTGGGTCTCTATTTGTGTTCTTTCCCCGGGTCTGACAACTGTTAGGAGTTAGGCCCAGCTGCCCTCAGAGCTGACTTTCTTGGCTATCGAGACTCAGTTCGACAGGCCCCTTATATAAGCTTTGTATCCTTTAGGAACCCAACCTGCAGCCACACTTGTTTGCCAAGTCCCAGTCACACCAATTCCCACCTTCTTCCTCAACCTACCCAGTCAGCTGTTGAGGCATCCACGGATCTCAGGATCAAGTGCACATGTCTAACTACAATCAAAGTGCCGAGAGTGTAAAACATACAAAACTCAGTACATGTGAGGAGCAGCCTCAAGGACAAACTCAGAATACTAAGAACACTTTGCCGAATTGTGAAATGACCTCTATTTCTTTCTCCCTCCCTCTGGAGTCCCAAATAACCAGTGTTTGAGAATTCTGAATACCAGTCCTGTGGGAAATGAAGAGAGATTTAGGTTTATGCTAATCTTACTCACTCAAAGCCTAATTACCTAAAGCCCATTGATAGATGGCTGTGTAGAGCTGGGGATATCATGTATTAAGTATTCAAATGATTGACGTGCTGTATGAATTAGACTCTCATCCCTGCCCAGGTGCTTCAACTCTGAACTGCTTTTCCCTGTTATCAGCCACCCTGTACTGTGGGCTGCAAGTTCATTCCAGTTGTTAGAGATGTACATCTGCTGGTACAAAAAATAAAAACTCAGCTGAGGAGAGTGGCTCACACCTGTAATCCCAGCACTTTAGGAGGCCGAGGCGGGAGGATTGCTTGAGCCCAGGAATTCGAGACCAGCCTGGGCAACATAACAAGACTCTGTCTCTACACAAAATTAAAAATTAGGCAGGCATGGTGGTGCATGCCTGTAGTCCCAGCTACTAGGGAGGAGTGAGGCAGGAGGATCATCTGAGCCCAGATGGAGGCTGCAGTGAGCCAGAGTTGCACCACTGCACTCCAGCCTGGGCAACGGAGTGAAACCCTGTCAAGAAAAACAAAACAAAGCAAAACAAAACAAAGCAAAGCAAAACAAAACAAAACAAAAACACCAAAAAACAAATTACTGATAGTTTAGATTCCTTCACGTTTTATATCGCTGCTCATTTCATTATTTCAGATTCTTAAAAGAAGCTGTAAGTCAGATGTGGTGGCTCACCCCTGTAATCGCAGCACTTTGGGAGGTGGGAGAATTGCTTGGACCCAGGAGTTTGAGATTAGCCTGGGCAACATAGTGAGACCTCATCTCTACAAAATAAATAAAATAAAATAAAAATTAGCTGGGCATGGTAGCGTACACCTGTAGTCCCAGCTGCTTGGGAGGCTGGGGTAGGAGGATCATTTGAGCCCATAAAGTCGAGGCTGCAGTGTGCCATAATCATGCCACTGACCTCTAGCCTGGCTGACCAAGTGAGACTCGTCAAGAAATAAAAGAAAAAAGCAAAGCAAAGCAAACTAAAGCAAAGCAAAGCAAAGAAAAGAAAAGAGAGGAAAGGAAGGGAGGAAGGGAGGGAGGTGGCAAGTTGTGCCCACATCTAGGGATAGATCCAAAGAAGCCTAGAGTCTGTGTTGTAGGATTTTCCTGAGAGCAGCACTGTTCATCCAGGATCAGGAAAGTGAAAAACCGAACAACCAGACAAAAAGCAAAAACCCATCAAACAAAAAACACAGTAGGATGACTGAACCCTTCCAAGAGAGGCCGGTACTTTTTCCATCTCAGCGCATCTGGTCAGTGTAGCTTTGCTCAGTTCTCTGGAAAAATCGCTTACTGTTACTCTTTCTTTTAAAGTGACATGTTCTCTTATTATCACATAAACAGTGGCTATGTACAAACTATATAACTGCAGACGAATGAGCAAAGTAAAGTATAGTAAGAAAAAAAAAATCACCCGTAATTCTACCCATACTAATCACTGTTAAACGTTGGTGTATAACCTTCCAGTCCTGTGTATATGTGTTTTACTAAAAATGAGATCATACTGTAACGACTTTTTCAGAAAACAATGAACATGTATCATATAGCATACATATTGATGAACTACCAGCAGGGAGAAAAAACAAAGACATTGAAATCAGTTAATATTTCATTGGTTGTACATCTGCAGTAATCATTACATTCAGCTATCTTTGCTATTTCTTCTACTTTCAGTCATGTAAAAACCACAGTTCTATGAATTTTTAAAATTTCATTGTCATTAAAGTATTTTGTTGTTATAAAGCTATATTTGTTAAAGGAGGGAGTTAGACCACATTTTATCTATTTATTTATTTATTTAATTTATTTTTAATTAATTATTATTATTATTATTTTTGAGATGAGT
>NW_012117043.1:6933474-6934809 GCF_000951035.1 Colobus angolensis palliatus | reverse complement strand
TTTTAAAATTATTTTATTTAAAAATATTTAAATAAAGCTGAATTTGTATTTAAATTTCTGGAAATACTAATGTTTTTATAAAAATTCATAACTCTAGCATTCAGTGTCAATCTGGTTGTCATAGTATTTGTCCATGTAGTTGCCAATTCATATTGTTTCATGAATGAATGTTGTCTCTATTCCTGAGTATATACAAATATAAGAATAATAAGATTTAATGTTACAAAATATTCAGCTGTCACTTGCAACTGTTGCAAATACCAGAATCATGCATCACTGACAAATGGTACCTTGTTATGCAAGAATCTATTGCATTTGTGCTGAGAAGATTTGACAAGTTCATTAGTCTTCTTTTTTTTTATTAATGTCTCCTCCTCCCTGAGATCTCAAGTAGTGTCTAGCTCTACGTTAGCACCAGCATAACTTACAAATCTCCATGGCATTCTGATTAATTTCCTTTTTTTGTTTCAAGGACATAGGGCTAGAGTGTAAAGAAGGAATTTCTTGGGTCCTGAAATGGTGTGAGTCATGATAACAGATGGGTGGGGTATATGGGTTGTACCATGCCAGCACTAAGGGGCAAATATCAAGTTGCAGACACCTATACATTCCTTAATATACAAATGTGTTGTGTTTGTTATGTATGCAGTCCTCCAAAGCTCAAGTTCCCTGCTTGCCTGGGTTAAGGGCAGTGGTCACTTTGGATGTCATCTTAGAAACTAGTCAAAGATCTTTGGAGAGTGGGATCTTCGGCAGACTAGAATAGGGAAAGGAGCCACGCTAGGTAAGATTTGGGAGACAGGGCAGAGGCAGATTTACCGTGAGGCCCTCATTTGTACAGATTGCTCCAAGGTTTTGGTGCTTGCCTGATTTTGTGTTCTTTTTCTTGAAGATGTTCCCAGCTCACAAAAGTGAAGTTTGAAAAACTTAAGGCAGAATATCATAGCCCAAACCAGACAGGTTCAGGGTAGTTCAGGGCAGGGTTCTCTTCTGGTAGTGTCCTGGAATACTCAACAGGAACCAAAGGCAAATGAGCTGGGAGCAGAAGGTCTGGGCCAATCCAGTAGGGCTTTAGAGTGACTTCTGCAACTGCAACAGTGAGGTGGGGCGTCGTGGCTCACACCTGTAATCCCAGCACTTTGGGAGGCCAAGGTGGGTAGATGCCTTGAGTCCAGTTTTGTCATGGGCAACATGAAAAGTCTTATCTCTACAAAAATTACAGAAATTAGCCGGGTGTGGTGGCGTGTGCCTGTAGTCCCAACTACTCAGGAGGCTGAGGTGGGAGGATCACTTGAACCCAGGGGGGAGAGGTTGCAAGGAGCCGGGATCGTGCTA
>NW_012117043.1:6914677-6932967 GCF_000951035.1 Colobus angolensis palliatus | reverse complement strand
CAGACATGAGCCACCACGCCAGGCCTGGTGTGTATTTTATACTTACAGCACATTTCAATTCATATTAACCCCATTTCAACCACTCAATAGCTACATGTGGCAAGCGGCTACCATATTGGGCAGCACGGCTCTGCCTCTGCCTCTGTCTTCCCATCAGTGCTAGCTGGGACGCTGTAGTAGTTTCCTATTGCTGCTGGAATGAATCACCCTGAACTTAGTGCCATAAAATGGCACACATTTATTCTCTTACAGCTTTGGAGACAGAAATTGAAAATGTGTCTCACAGGGCTAAGATGGAGGTCAGGCTATCTTTCTCCTGGAGACTCTGTTCCTTGCGTCTTTCAGCTCTCAGAGGCTGCCCATATTCCTTGGCTCATGGCTCTGCACTGCTTGGACTTCTGCTTCCATATTCACATCTCCTCCTCTGACTCTGATCCTCCTATAAGGACCTTTGTGTTTACAGTGGGCCCATACAGATAATCCAGGATAATCGCCCCACATCTCAAGATCCTTACCTCAATGACACCTTTATGGTGTAACGCAGCATATTCACAGGTTCTGAGGATTAAGATATTTGGGGAACCATGATTTGGCCTACGATAGATGCGTAATAGGAGGGGCTATGGTTACAGAGGAAGAGTGCTCAGGCCTGTAGCCAAAATAGGGCTAGGGACAAAGGAATGACGCCATATTGTCCAGAGTAAGAGTAAAGAATGAGCTGAAATTCCATAGGAGGAAAACCACGGGAACCTGAAGGCGTTGAGTCTCAGAGGGACCTATGGTTTGAATATTTGCCTCCTCCAAAACTCATGTTGAAATCTAGTTCCTAATGTGGCAGTGTTGAGAAGTGGCAATTTAGGAGGTGATTGGGTAATGAGGGCAGAACCTTCATGAATGGATTAGCCCATTCGTGGATTAAAGGGTTAATGGGTTCATGGATTAATGAGCTATCATGGGAGTTAGACTGATGGCTTTATAAGAAGGGAAGGAGACTTGCTAGCACACTCAGCCCCTTGCCCTGCAATGCTCTGAGTTGCCTCCAGAGAGACCCCACCAGCAAGAAGACCCTCAGCAGATGCAAACTCTCGGCCTGGGATTTCTCAGCTTCTAAAATTATAAGAAATACATTTCTTCTTCTTCTTCTTCTTTTTTTTTTTTTTTTTTTTTTTTTTTTTTTGCTCTGTCGCCCAGGCTGGAGTGCAATGGTGCAGTCTGGGCTCACTGCAACCTCCACCTCCTGTGTTCAAGTGAATCTCCTGCCTCAGCCTCCCGAGTAGCTGGAACTACAGGCGCCTGCCACCACGTCCAGCTAATTTTTGTATTTTTAGTAGAGACGGGGTTTCACCATGTTGGCCAGGCTGGTCTCAAAACTGCTGACCTCGTGATCTGCCCATCTTGGCCTCCTGAAGTGCTGGGATTACAGGCGTGAGCCACTGTGCCCAGCACATTTCTTTTATTTATAAATTACCCAGTTTCAGGTGTTCTGTTATAAAGAACCTAAAATGAACTAAGAGGAGAGAAAACCTGGCCAAGGCCCATCCCAACCAACCAGCAGTCTCCCTATTCTACTCCCTGTTCTATTTATTTATTTATTTATTGCCATTTAGTAAACTTGTCACAGTTACAAGTCCTAGAACAGAATTTTTCCTCCAAAGATTTTATACACACACACACACGCACACACACACATACACACACAGACACACACACGCACACACATATATTTTTTGAGACAGAGTCTAGCTCTTTCACCCAGGCTGGAGTACAATGGTGTGATCTTTGCTCACTGCAACCTCCACCTCCCAGGTTCAAGCTATTCTACTGTCTCAGCCTCTCGAGTAGCTGTGATGACAGGTTTGCACCACCACACCCAGCTAACTTCTGTATTTTTAGTAGAGATAGAGTTTCACCATGTTGGCTAGGCTGGTCTCAAATACCTGGTCTCAAGTGATCCGCCGGCTTTGGCCTCCCAAAGTGCTGGGATTACAGGTGTGAGGCACTGTGCCCGGCCCAAAGATCGTATTTATTTCACAAAGTTTGAGGCCCAAGCCCTCCCCACTACTCTGTGCTACACATGTGCCATAACCTCAGTGCCAAGTCAGAGGCTGAACTCTCTATGATGTGCTTAGTGTAGAGTGGATCATTTAAACATTAAAATATTCATGGAATGAAAAAAATAGGTACATTGGATTTTACCATAGGAAAACTAGTAAAACAGGACCACATACTCCAGACCAAGGACTCAGAACTAAGTAAGTCAAAAATACATTCTAAAAGATGATAAAATCTGTAATCACCTAAAACAATAAACGTGCCACTCCAACTTCTATAAAATGGGCTTTGAGGTACTCTACACGGTGATTACACAGGGAGTCCAATGAACTGTAGAGCACATAAAAGTACCATTGGATCATACACTTGAACTCAAGCCTAACTTGATGGCTATCATGTGGTCAATTACAATCTTGCTGGACTTGTTAGACCTTAGCATGGCTCATATGAGAAGACTTAATGATCCAAATATATCTCAAAGATGCCTTTATTTTGTCTTGATCTGTTTCCCTGGAGAGCAAGCAGAGGTACTTAAAACAATTTCCAAGAGTCAGTACCTTCGGTGCTTAACGTGCTATTGGCAATGACAGCCCTTCTAGCCAACTGGGTCCAGAGTATTGGGGAAACAAGATGTACTGGGAGGGGTGGGGCCTGGCATGTGACACACCCACTGGGGTGGGGCATGCCCTGGGAGGGAAGCCCATGAGTACAGGTGCCAGGAGGCCATCCAGTATGGCAGGCAGAACTCGGAACTTGGGGTGCAAGGAAGCTGATAATAAACAGTTTTATAGTAAAATGGGAGGCTTCACAGTCATCTGGTATAACAAGAGGTGGACAGAGGGTAGCAACAGATCAGGTATTTAATGAACACCCTTGGCATTCTTGGATACCACAGTCACCATTCAAAATACTTTGGGGTGATCCCAGAGATCCATGAGATTTAGTCATTTGCCATTTTGCCAGGACAAGGATCTTAAACCCCTGAGGACCTAAGAATGACTTGAGTGAATGTCTGGCATTCCATCTCGATATAACTTGGTGGTTCTCTGATCATGGTTGGGTATGCAGACATTTTCTTTTGGTAATTAAAAAAATAAAAATGACCACAATGGTTTTTTCTTCGGAAAAAAGTCAGCTGCTTCTTACTGGTATTAAACTGAAGAGAAATTCATCCAGAAAATGAAATACAACTGAATGTGAAACTCAGCTGTGCTGGGCTAGAAGGGGTTGATCAGGCCCACTTGTCTCTCCCTCTCCCTCTCCCTCCCCCTCCTTCTCCCTCTCTCTCTCTCGTCTTGCAATGATGTGATCACTATAGCCTCTAACTCCTGCCTCCCAAAGTGCTGGATTACTTGAGTGAGCCACTGCCCCTGGCCCCCACTTATACTCTGTACAAAAAAAAGACATTGAAGAAGCTGTTTGAATATGACCCCAAAAAGGGTCATCAAAGGAGACTTAAACTTTAGTGAAAGTTGAGAAGGAGGTTAACATGCGATGTGAGGGTATCTACAAGAAGCAGCCGGCCTTTGATCCGGGAGAACAAGGGGCATCTGCATAAACACCACAGAGGTTCAAAAAGGCTTGGAAAAGTGTTGCTCAAGCATGTTATGGGTTGGCTGTAATCAGAAATCAAGCTTGGGGGAGCTGTTGTTGGGAAAGCATGTCAGCAGGTAAGCAGCAACATTGCCCCTGGCTGGATGGGTGGAGCACGGGGAGGGACTTAGTCCGGGAAGGCCTGGAGGGCCTTCTCTGCCTTCTCTGTCTTCTGCTCCCAATCTACCTCTTCTTACCAACTGCTGATGCTATGGAACAATGGTGGCTTTTTTTTGAGACAGAGTCTGGCTCTGTCCCTGAGACTGGAGTGCAATGGTGTGAGCTTGGCTCACTGAAACCTCCGCCTCCCAGGTTCAAGCAATTATTGTGTCTCAGCCTCCCGAGGAGCTGGGACTACAGGCGCGTGCCACCACTCCCAGCTAATTTTTGTATTTTTAGTGGAGACTTGATTTCATCATGTTGGCCAGGCTGCTCTCAAACTCCTGGCCTCAAGTGATCCAACTGCCTTGGCCTCCCAAAGTGCCGGGATTACAGGTGTGAGCCATTGAGCCCAGCCCAATGGTGACTCTTGACTCACCACCAGATACTTGACAGTGATGCACAAGGCAGTAGCTATGCAGAGGGACAGCTTCCCACTGACCTCCCATGAGCTTGTTTTGCCATCCTATTTTGGGGCTAGATGTGCTTAGCTTCTCAGATTGACCAAATAGCAATCTCTTCTCTGATCCCCAACTTTTCTCCTTGACCTTCACTTTCTTGGCTCCCCTTACAAGACCTCATCCTAGAATACATTTCCTATCCCATAAGTAGTAGTTCTGCTTCCCTGGATAACCTCTGACTATATACTACGTAGACTGAAAAATCCAGGCGGGTGCTTACTTACTCTAAGGATTATTTGGTTCCAAGAAACAGAAAGTCACGCTGAACTAATTTAAGCAAAAATGGGGGCCTTTATTGGCTGATGTTCTCAAACCACGAAAGTGCTAGAGTGACTAGAGCCAGGAATTTAAAAACTGTCAGTCTCTTATCGCTGCTGCTCTTTTCCTGTTAGCTTTATTCTTCCCTCCATGGGGAAAGGCTGATCAGCCCAGCTTGGGTCATGCGTCCACCATGTGGACTAATCACAGGCTAGAGGAATGAGGCATTATCATTGATCCACCTGGGTCACTTGCCCACCTCCGTGATTTGGAATTGAGCTTATTATTAGAAAAAAGTGTAGCATGAATGTGGCTGCTGGGAGAATTGTAAGCCAGGAAACTACCTCCAATTACATCTACTACACTACATTTAATAAAATTAAACTGGGCAATTTTGAGCATAACAAAAGCCCTTTCTAGCTAACACATTTAAAGACATATCTAGTAGTTGGAGGACACAAATAAGTTGCATAGGCCCTTCATAGAAACTGATATTACAGGCCAGGCGTTGTGGCTCACACCTGCAATCCCAGCACTTTGGGAGGCCAAGGCAGGTGGATCATCTGAGGTCAAGAGTTCAAGACCAGCCTGGCCAACATGGTGAGGCCCCGTCTCTACTAATAATACAAAAATTAGCCAGGTGTGGTGGCGCATGCCTGTATTTGCAGCTACTCGGGAGGCTGAGGCAGGAGAATCACTTGAACCTGGGAGGCGGAAGTTGCAGTGATCTGAGATTGCTGCACTCGTCTGGGCAACAAGGGCAAAACTCTGTCTCAAAAAAAAAAAAAAAAAGAATCTGATATTACACTAAAATGCATTGAGAGGGTTTTTGTTTGTTTGTTTTTTGTTTTTTTTGAGATGGAGTCATGCTCTGTCCCCCAGGCTGGAGTGCAGTGGTGCAATCTTGGCTCACTGCAAGCTCCACCTCCCGGGTTCACACCATTCTCCTGCCTCAGCCTCCTGAGTAGCTGGGACTACAGGCACCCGCCACCAAGCCTGGCTAATTTTTTGCATTTTTAGTAGAAATGGGGTTTCACCATGTTAGTCAGGATGGTCTAGATCTCCTGACCTCGTGATCCACCTGCCTTGGACTCCCAAAGTGCTGGTATTACCGGCATGAGCCACCACACCTGGCTTGAGAGCTTTTTGTACTTCACTGGAAATCTTACGAACATCAGGTTATTATTGAGGATCTTTAGATGGAGCTCCAAAATGTGTCTCACTAGAGGCTTGCTAAGATGGGCAGGAGACATTCTGACAGTGAAAGAAGGGTGAGAAGAGAAATATAAGTCTTTTTTATTTTTTTTAGATGGAGTCTTGCTCTGTTGCCCAGGCTGGAATGCAGAGGCACAATCTTGGTTCACAGCAACCTCTGCTGCCCAGGTTCAAGTGATTCTCCTGCCTCAGCCTCCCAAGTAGCTGGGATTACAGGCACACACCACCACATTCAGCTATTTTTTTTTTTTTTAGTAGAGATAAGGTTTCACTTTATTGGCCAGGCTGGTCTCGAACTCCCGGCCTCATGAGATCTGCCAGCCTTGGCCTCCCAAAGTGCTGGGATTACAGGTGTGAGCCACTGTGCCCAGCCAAGAGCGATATAAGTCTTAATTAGGAAGCAAAGGAAGTGAAAGATGGAGAAGATTACATCTTTACTACATTGAGTCTCTCCATCCATAAACATATTTAATAATGTCTCCATTTGTTTAAGAATTATTTTATGTCTTTAAATAAAGGCTGTAAGTTTTCTCCATGAATGTTTTGGCCATATTTTATTAGACTTATTTCTAGATACTTTATAGATTTTGGTACTATTATAAATGGTATTTAAAAAATTATTCTAATTGCTTGCTATTAATATATAAGAAAGTATTTCCCCCTCCAGCATCCCAGGCATCTTATATCCAGAAACTTTAGAGAACTTTCTCATTAGTTCCAAGAATTTATCTGGAGAGGCTCTTGAATTTTCTCTGTATTTGTCTCCTAATTTTTCACATTCAAGTTAATTTTTCTAAGGTGAAAAATCCAAATTAAGTAATGCAAGCCTAGGACTCTAATATCCTATATTAATGTTTTATGCCTTAACAACTGACAAAATTTATTTAGCTCTTACTGGAAATCATATTGGTCTATGGAAGTGCTTTGCAACATGTGTTCCATCAGCCAGGAGAAAGTTCTCATTTTTCATACTACATTCTTTTCTTGGAGATTCACAAAGGCCCTGAGAAGTCCCGCAAAGAAACTTCTCAAAATTGGGTAAACCCTGCATTCCAAACTGACTTCATCATGGAACCCCCTTCAAAACAATACTTTCCAGCCTTCTGAAGGAACTACTTTTTATAAAGAACACACTTTGGGAAATGATGGTCTAACGAAACACGTCATGAAAACTGGGTAACCCCAGGATTTTCTCAAGAATCTACTCTCTCATTCACAATGTTCTACGGAAGCTAAGCTGGGTGGAATAAGACTGTATCTGGCTTTTTCTTTTTCTATTCTTCAGTCTGTAACAATAATTCCCTGTGGGTTAATGCCGGCATCTGAAAGAAAGAAAAATATGCACATTACATCTCATGAGGCTACCCAGTATGTCTGTTCCTCAGCAAAGGGTCACAGCTGGTCTCAGTGGGAGGTTTTCCTTGGAATTCCCATCAGTATCTCTTAACCGATGTTGAGATCACATTTTCTGTTTCTGTTTCCCTTCCTGCTCAACCCTAGGCCACCAGCTCTCATGCTGTGTGCTTTTCCTTACATTATACAGAACCATAAGTGTTTATCAAAAGCTGTTCTTTCTGTGTTCTGCATTATGTACAAAGGCTAAAAATTTGACAGAGTACCACTAAATAAATGGAAATATAAAAGCTCCACAAGTAGGAACATATTTTATTGGGGGGAAAAAAGCTGTGATGTAAGTTTTCCTTGGATTGCTATTTCTGATCACGGTGCTTATTACATTATTGGAAAGGATAATAATGAGTGTCTACCTTAGTGGGTCTCACATCAAACTTACTTGAGGAGCTCTGAAAAAATACAGGTTTTTCCCCAACTGGGACCCTCTGAATTAGAATCTCCACTGAGAAGCCTAAGCACTTGTATTTTTAAATGCTCTGGACTTCATTCTCTGGCATTTATTATGTGGCCTTTCCTTTTAAATAAATCATCTTTCAAAGTGGTCTTGCCTATATATTTTTTCCTGACTTCGATTTAAAATAACAATAAAGAATATTTTTAAAGAAAAAAATCAATTCCAGCCAGAAGTGACAGCTCATGCCTGTAATCCCAGCACTTTGGGGGGCCAAGGCAAGAGGATAGCTTGAGCCTAGGAGTTCAAGACTTGCCTGGGCAACATAGGGAGACTATGTCTCGAGACCAAAAAAAACAAAAACAAAAACAAAAACAAAAAAAACAGCCCGGTGTGATAGCTCATGCCTGTAGTCCCAGCTACTCAGGAGGCTGAGGTGGGAGAATCACTTGAGCCCAGGAGGTTGAGGCTGCAGTGAGCCATGAATGCACCACTGCACTTCAGCCTGGGTGACAGAGTGAGACCCTGTCTCAAAACAAAACAAAAGAAACAAAACAAAACAGAACAGAACAACCTTCCAAACACAAACAAATGATGTTTTTTCCATGTCTGGCTCTGATCGTTGTTCATATAGAGAAATTCTGGAATTCTGAATTTGTCACTTACCATTTTTTGTAAAATTTCCATGCTACCATACAGTAATAGTAATTGTCATTTTCAGCAATTGCATGATATTCCAACATGTATTTATTTGTATCATAACTTAGCTAACCATTCCTTTACTATCAGACATTTAAGCTATTTCTCTATTTTTAGTTGCCCTAAGGAGCTTGATATGTATGAACTTTGCTTTTGTTTTGAATCAATTCCCTTGGGATAATTTTCTGGAAGTCTGGTTATTGGGTCACAGGATATGAACTTTTTTTTTTTTTTTTTTGAAATGGAGTCTCGCTCTGTCACCCAGGCTGGACGGCAGTGGTCGGATCTCAGCTCACTGCAAGCTCCGCCTCCCGGGTTTCCGCCATTCTCCTGCCTCAGCCTCCCAAGTAGCTGGGACTACAGGGGCCCACCACCTCACTCGGCTAGTTTTTTGTATTTTTTAGTAGAGACAGGGTTTCACCGTATTGGCCAGGATGGTCTCCATCTCTTGACCTCCTGATCCGCCCATCTCGGACTCCCAAAGTGCTGGGATTACAGGCTTGAGCCACCACGCCTGGCCGATATGAACATTTTTTATGTCTCTTGTTAATGATTACTAAATTGCTTCCCAAAAGGTCGAACAAATTCATAACGCCATGCCCCAACTCCAAGACACAACTGCTGAGGTTTTCAGGGAGCGGTAGACAATACTAGAAGTCTGTTGGGTTTTCCCATGACAAATCAATAAACGACTCCAAATATATAAGTCATATTACCTTACCTAAGAAGAAAGGCAAGAAGCCTATTAATAAGAATAGTAAGTATTGTAGCACTGCTCGACTATCTCATCCTCTATGGGTCAGCACTTTCCTTGCATTTTTTCTATTATATAATTCTATAATTCTAATACATATTCAATAATTCTCAAATAACCCTAGGAAGTTAGATCTTGCTGCTCCTCAGTTCACAGATGAGACGAAGGTGGGAAGAGAGGTTCAATGCCTTGCCCAAGGGTTACACAGTGAGTTAGTACTGTAATGTGGATTTGAACCCTGTATTGTTGGGCTTTAAAATTTTATTATTTCATCTTTTTTAAAAACTTAAAAAAATCTTTTTTTGTTTTCTTTTTTCTTTCTTTGCTGCTTGAATCAGAATGAACCCTGTGTTTTACAACTGCTGCTGTGCTATCAGGTTGGTGCAAAAGTGATTGTGAGTTTTGCCACTACACTTTATTTTTTTTTTTTTGAGACAAAGTCTTGCTCTGTCACCCAGGCTGGAGTGCAGTGGCACAATCTTAGCTCACTGCAACCTCTGCCTCCCAGGCTCAAGCAATTCTCCTGCCCCAGCCTCCCTGGTAGCTGGGATTACAGGTGTGTGCCACCATGTCCAGCTAATTTTTGTATTTTTAGTAGAGACGGGGTTTCACCATGTTGCCAGGCTGGTCTCGAACTCCTGACCTCAAGTGATCCACCCACCTTGGCATTCCAAAGTGCTGGGATTACAGGTGTGAGCCACCATGCCCGGCCTTATAGTTTACTTTCAATGGCAAAACCCGCAATTACTTCTGAACCAACCTAATAAATTTCACACCATTGATTCCTAAAGCAGTCCCAAAATCTCACCAGCTAGGTGCCTCCTAATTCATAAATTGGCTGTAAAATGGAAGATGATACATAGATGCAGTAGGTTATAGATGTCCACAATGTCCTGCTGCTTCTCCCATCAAGAGGTGGTCTATTGACCCTCCCCTTAAGTCTGGGCTGGCCTGTGACTTTTTTTGACCAATAGAATGCAGCATCACTACATCACACCCAGACTTAGGTCTGACAGTTTCAGTGTTCACCTTTTTGGAGCCCCGAGCCACTGCGTAAAGAGGACCAGTCTTTCTAGAGAGACCACAGAAGAAAGAAATGTGTGGCCAGCCCAGCTTTTTCAGCCATCACTGCTGAGGCTCTAGACATGATTGTCACCATCTTGGATCCTCTATCCTCAGTTAAGTCACCCAGCTGGCAACATGTGGAACAGAAACAAACCATCCCTGATGAGCTAAGAATCAGCTGTTGTTTTAAATGCTGTTAAATATTGAGGTGCTCTGTTATGCAACAAAAATAACTGAAGCAATAGGGTCTATTTTGGTGAAAACCAGATGCAGAAAGAGTATCAGCAATATGTCCAGTCTTCCCTAACCCTAACACAAGCAGAATAAAACTCACTGACATTTACCACCTCTCATGCCACCTAGCACTTAACCTCTATCATGACACTGACTCTGCTGCACCCAGCCTTAACTTATGTACATGTCTCCCTTCCCTACCAGATTAGGTGTAAATTACCTTGGTAACCACAGCCTTCTACACAAGGCCTGGCACAAAAGAGTTGCTTAATATATATTTGTTGAATGAATTTTGACTTACTCTTGATTGATTGATGAAAGCACTTGAAATGGAAAAATAGCTCTTATTTTTTGTGCTCAGCATTGTGCAAAGTATTTTACATAGATTATTTCATTTAATCTTCACAATGATCCCATGAAATAGGTGCTATGATTATCTTCATTTTACAGATGAGGAAACTAAAAGGCTAGGTAACTTGCTTGAGGTCACACTGCTAGGGGCCAACACAGATTCAAACCCCACTTTGCAAAGAGAAAATATTTTCTTATGAAACATTTCAATCACACAAGTAACTATAGAGATGAATACAACACACACCAATGTACTTCTGCTTCTGCAAAGCCTTAACCTTTTATATTTGCGTCAAGTCTTCACAATGCTTTTACATAAATAAAACATTACAGATTCAGGTTAAGTTCCTTGTGTACTTGCCATTGGGAGGGTACACAGTGAACTTCAACTGATCTATATCCTTCTCTTCTTCCTTTATCCTTGATCCCAAGATAACTATCAACCTGAATCTGGTGACACTCATGACAGGCAACTCAGGCCTGTTTTTGTTTTTTCAACATATGCATGCAGTCGCAGGCAATGTTTTGTGGGTTTTAAGAAACTACATAAAAGGAACCATATTGTTTACACCCTTCCGCACCAGAAATGACTTTTTCTCAGTCAATAAATACATTTTTGAGATTCATCCATGTTAATATATGTAGCTTTTTGATGCTATGTAATATTTCACTGTAGGACTACACCATAATTTATTTAGTCATTCACCTGTTGATGGACAGTGTTTCCAAAAAGAAATTTTTTTTGTTGCTATTACAAACAATGTCTCAATGGACATTTGTATACATGTCTCCCTAAGCAGATCAGTAACAGTTTCCACGTAGGAGTCCAGTTGCCGGATTGCAGTTTACACACATTTTTAAGTCTACTAGAGTTTTCCCAAATTGTTGTGCAAAGTGGTTGTGCTGATTAATATTCCCAGAGCCCAGTTTCTTAAACACCATGCAATTGTCTTTTTTTTTTTTAGACAGGGTCTCACTCTGTTGCCCTGGCTGGAATGCAGTCGTGTGATCATAGCTCACTGCAGCTTTGATCTCCCAGCCTCAAGTGATTCTCCCGCTTCTACCTCCCAAGTAGCTGGGACTACAGGTGCATGTCATCATGCCCAAGTAATTCATTTTTATTTTTAGTAGAGACGAGGTTTCGCTATGTTGCCCACACTGGTCTTGAACTCCTGAATTCAAGCAATCCTCCCACTTCAGCCTCCCAGAGCACTGGGATTATAGGCATGAGATACCGCACCCTCCCAGGGTACAGAGGGTTGCTTTCGCATGTAAGCAAAATACAGAGGTTGCTTTCGCATGTAAGCAAAAATCTTGATATCAGTTCTAGGGTTGTCACCAAACAAGTGTTTTTAAAGTATCTGTGCTGGGCAAGGCAATACTTTAGGCTTCTGCAGCAATTAAATGAATGAAGTCATTGCAGTGTGTGCACAAAACCCTAAGAGGTCTGGTTGGTTGTGTCATGGTAGATAGCCCTAGCTCTGTTAGAACTCATCCCCAACTACAAAAGTGTCTCGGAGGGTCATGCAGGTCAAGCCCTGCACATGGGCATCCAACCCAAGGGCAAGTAGGGGCTGAAATCCAGGCTGGGCTTCTGCACTCCACTCACTACGAAGCTTCGCACAGGACTGTGCCTGTCTAGGGAGTGGAACACCTGTTGCCTAATTTGCATAATGCTACTGAATAGGCTCATGGCAGTCCCGGGTAGAATGCATTCATCTGTGGGAAACTGGTGTGCCTGATCAAATGGGAGACAGAGATTACTAAGAAATTTGCTAGGTTTTAGAATAGGTAAAGCCAGAAAATGGTTCCAGAGGAATAGCAGGGGGTGTGTGGAGGTTGGTGACAATGGAAAATTTGGGTGCAGTGTCCAAGCTCTCATATTGCTATATACTCTGCCCCATCACTCCTGGGAGTAGGTCACCTTGGCCAAATGTTTCATCCCCAGGGAAGCTCCTGTCTCCCTGCAGTTCTGTGAGACTTCTGGGTCTTGCTGTTTCAGACCATCTCAGCTGCAACTATGTGCCTAAGGGTATGAAAACTAACAAAATAAATATGGTACATGAGATTACAAACCTCACCCAGAAAGGGTTCACTGCAGTTTCCCTACAGATTCAAGCAATTCAAATGCCCATACACAGGCATCCAGCATGGTTGGGTGGCCTCCAGGAGGATCTCAATAGCTGGACCAGAAGATATCTCCCATGGAATCAAATGAGGTAAGTAACACTGTTTGATGATTTAATTGCTTCTCTATATGCATGAACCTTGCTGTAGTTAAAGGACCTAAATTGGCTGTGGACAGAACTTCACTCTACCTGAAAGAGTCTGCAGAGTTTCTTAGGCTCCATTTCTAAACTAAATTGCAATTGGAAGAAGCTGGGAAGAATGGAGGGGGCTCTGGGAAGCTGGGAAATATGGCCAACCATATTCTTGACAGCCACCCATTAAACAGAACCAGAATCAGGATCTTAAATAGCTAGCTAAAAAATTCCCAAAAGTAGTATGTGGTGGTAATGATGCCTGGGTAGCAGGCCCCTTCATCACAGCCCCTTGGATGGGGCTCCTGCCCTGGGAAGCCTGGGCACCTGAGGTTCAGAGGCGAGGCAGGGGACAGCCCTCTTTTATCACGTTCTGAATGACATCACATTCCCTTTTACCAACTGCTGTCCATGGTTCAAGAAAGAAGGGCACTGTGTTAATTTCCTAGGGCCTCTGTAACAAAATACTGCAAACTGAGTGGCTTAAGACAGCAGAAATTTATTGTATCACAGTTCTAGTGGGAAGAAGTCCAAATCAAGGTGTCAGCAGGGCCATGCTCCCTCTCTGAAACCTGTAGGGGAATCCTTCCTTGCCTCTTCCTTACTTCTGGTGGTTTGCTGGCAATCTGGCATTCTTTGGCTTACAGATACATTAATTCAATTCTCTGTCTTCACATGGTGCTGTCTCTGTGTCTCCCTGCCTTCACATGGTTGTCTTCTGTTTTTATGAGACGGAGTCTCGCTCTGTCTCCCAGGCTGGAGTGCAGTGGCGCGATCTCGGCTCACTGCAAGCTCTGCCTCCCCGGTTCATGCCATTCTTCTGCCACAGCCTCCCAACTAGCTGGAACTACAGACGCCCGCCACCACGCCTGGCTAATTTTTTTGTATTTTTAGTAGAGACAGGGTTTCACCATGTTAGCCAGGATGGTCTTGATCTCCTGACCTCGTGATCCACCCGCCTCAGCCTCCCAGAGTGCTGGGATTACAGGCCTAAGCCACCATGCCAGACCAAAACATCATTCACCTAGGCTGGAGTGTGATGGCACCATCACAGCTCACTGCAGCCTCAACCTTTCAGGCTCAAGTGATCCTCCCACCTCAGCCTCCCAAGTAGTTAGGATCACAGGCACATGCCACCATGCTGCGCTAATTTTTTGTATTTTTAGTAGAGACAGAGTTTCACCGTGTTAGCCAGGATGGTCTCGATCTCCCGATCCTGTGATCCACCCGCCTTGGCCTACCAAAGTGCTGGGATTACATGCGTGAGTCACCACGCCCAGCCTGGTTGTCTTCTTATAAAGATGCCAGTCACATTGGAGTAGGGGTCTAACCTATCCCAGGATGACTTCAGCTTAGCTAACGACATTTGCAACAGCCCTGTTCCCACATAAGGTCACATTCGGAGGTACTGGGGGTTAGGGTTTCAACATTCTTTTTGAAGGGACATAATTCCACCCATAACAGACCTGTTTCTGTATAAACTGCTCCCTTGGTCTCTGGATTTGCCTCCAGTGGCAGTATAGTGAGTTGGTTAATCCATGGGTTCCAAGTCAGATTGCTTGGGTGAAAATCTTGCCATTGCTGTCGTGTGACTAAGGTCTGTGGAACAGAAATACAGTGATACAGATTGCTGTGATACAGAAATAAATACAGATAACAAGAGTATCTAGTATTTGAGGTTGATGGAGTATTAGGATAAAGGACTCTGCATGGTGCTGGGCATTAAGTGCTCATTAAGCCTTAGTTACTTAAGTGCCATTAGTATTGTTATTCCCCAGCTCTTTCCATTGACTTTTCTAGGAGTGGGTTATTTATTCTTCCCTGCAGACACACATGGTCCTGGGGCATAACCAAATGCGTCTCCATTTTAAGAGAACTGGGAGTGGGGTGGAGTGTGGGAGGGCTCCTTCAGTGTATACATATAGAGGCAGTTCATCTTTATTAGCACTAAAAAAGTTCTTTATGTAGATGCTTTCAATAGAAAAGTAGGGCATTTCTCAAACATGTGCCCCTGAAATTGGAGGGACTGCCAAGAGAAGAAAACCAACGGACTAATTTTTTTTTTTTTTGAGACAGATCTTGATATGTTGCCCAGGCTGGAGTGCAGTGGTGTGATCGTAGCTCACTGCAACCTTGAACTCCTGGGCTCAAGCCATCCCTCCCCCAGTCTCTGGAGTAGTTAGGACTACAGGAATGCACCACCACATCCAGCTAGTTTTTTTTTTTTTTTTTTTTCTTGAGACAGGGTCTCACTCTGTTGCCCAGGCTGCTATGCAGTGGCACAATCACTGTTCACTGCAGCCTCAACCTCCTGGAGTCAAGTCAAGCAGATCCTCCTGCCTCAGCCTCCTGAGTAGCTGGGACTACAGGCGAGTGCCACCATGCCCAGTTAATGTTTTTTATTTTTTGTAGAGACAGGGTCTTATTATGTTGCCTAAGCTGGTATTGAACTCCTAGGCTCAAGCACTCCTCCTGCCTCAGCCTCCCAAAGTGTTGGGATTATAGGTGTGAAACACTGCACCTGGCCATATATTGAGCTAATTTCTAAAATTTTCTTGTAGAGATACGGTCTTGCTACGTTGCCCATGCTGCTCTTGAACTCCTAGCCTCAAGCGATCTTCCTGCCTTGCCTCTCAAAGCTCAGGGATTATAGGTGTGAGCCACTGTGCCCAGCTCAAAACTAGCTAACTGTTTCTTGTTTTTGTTTTTTCTTTTTTTGAGACAGAGTCTCACTTTGTTACCTGGGCTATAGCACAGTGGTGTGATGATAGCGCATTATAGCCTCAACCTCCTGGACTCAAGCAATCCTCCCGCCTCAGCTCTGCAAGTAGCGAGGACTAAAGGCAATTACCAGCCTGTTTAGCTAAATTTTAAAATGTTTGTAGAGATGGGGTTTTGCCATTTTGTCCAGGCTGGTCTTGAACTCCTGGGCTCAAGCGATCCTTCTGCCATGGCCTCTCAAAGTGCTGGGATTACATGCATGAGAATTAGCTACCTTTTTAAAAGAGACTCACAAGGTGACATTTACCTTGATGGATTTTCCAATGGTCCTGTGTTAAGCTTTAAAACAGGTTCAGAAACTTCACCATGTTCAAGTCCCAGAACTGAAAGCTGACTCATACTAAAAATATTCACATGATGTACAAGATACGAAAAATGAGAGAGGGTAGGTTATATAATTTATAATGATAAAAATGTATTGGCGGACCAGTGCCTTTCATCGGTCCGATCACGGCTTCTCTCCTTAGTGAGAACGATCAGAAGGCTGCTGGGTGGGTACAGAGTCAGAGTGAGAGGAATGGGTCATGTAATTTAAATGAATAATAGCACTGGGTTCAGATCTGACCAGTTTGACTTCTCAGAGAGCCCAGCTTCTTGATTAATGAGACTGGATACCTTCTTCCTTTCACAGACACTTACTACTTCTTCTATTTTTATTTTTTGGTCTCCTTTGAATCCTTCCATTTTTTACCTTCTTATTCTGGCTGACATATTCCTTTTTGGATGAAATGTTTTGCTCTATTCACCAGATTCTAATTTTTTGTTGTTGTTGTTAAGGTCAGGATTAGAGTCTGATAGAAATGATCCATAACTAATCTGAACAGAAAAAGGCCATATTTATAAGACCATGCAAATTATTTCAGGGTGCTGTGGACATCCTTGATGTCCCAGGTTAAATTCCTATGCATCCTAGGTTAAAATTCCTGCCTTAGGCAGACCTTGCCCATTTTTGAGCTGACAAAGCTGAAGCCTAACAATGTTATCTTATTTTCCTCATGGCCAAGTTCTTAGGATCACCTTCCATCCTCACCTCTCTTCTCATTCCTCTACCTACAAATCTTCTATTAGGCCCACCTCAGTGACCTTGGAACTGCTCAGACCTTGTGGATACTTCCTCAACCACATGTACTGGGTTGAGGTCTAATGGTGATTGTAGTCAATCCTATCTTCTCATCTTTCCCCCTTTGACTTGTACCTTGCACTTTCTCTAGTATTCCAGTTAACACGCTCATTCCTTCCCTCATTCCTTTTTTCTGGTAGGCTGTGCCCATGTCCCCTTGCTTTGGGTATGACTGACATATTTCTCTCATTCACCCCAGTCTTTGTCCTTCCTTCTCATAACCATATTCATAGCCCTATCTCCCTCTTTTACTCCTTCCATCTCCCTGTTTTTCTTTCCTACCAATGCTTCCAGGGCTTACATCCCTGGACATAATTTTCTCAGTTTCTTTCTATTCCTACCTGCACTACTGCTAAGCATTTTCTTTTCTTTTCTTTCTTTTCTTTTTTTCCCCCCGAGATGGAATCTTGCTCTGTCGCCCAGGCTGGAGTGCAGTGGTACAATCTCAGTTCACTGCAACCTCTGATCCCGGGGTTCAAGTGATTCTCCTTCCTCAGCCACCCGAGTAGCTGGGATTACAGGTGCGCACCACGCCCGGCTAATTTTTGTATTTTTAGTAGAGACTGGGTTTCACCATGTTGCCCAAGCTAGTCTTGAACTCCTGACCTCATGATCCATCGGCCTCAGCCTCCCAAAGTACTGGGATTACAGGTGTGAGCCACCGTGCCCAGCCTAACATTGTCTTTGTTTAAAATATCTTTTTAAACGTGATTTTCAAACCATATTTGTATTTCCCATTCAGACCACTCCTCTGAGCTCCAGACTTGCATATCCAACCTAATTACCACTTGCACCTCGATGTCACAAAAACAATGGGTCAAAAATGAAACCAACACTTCTCTGCCCCCCGTTTTCTCCTTCTCAGGAAATTGCACCCCAGTTCACATTGTAACTCAAGCCAGAAGAATCATTTGTTGTTCCTTTTTCTTTACCACCACCAACATGAGTAAGTCTGCTGCTCTTTCAAAATATATCTTAAGTCCAAAGCAGTGTCTTCATCCCCAGAGCATAATCCTTAGCTCAAACTAGCATCATTTCTTACCTGAACCACGTCCAGCATCCTCTTTAACTACTCTCCCTGATTCGACACTGGTCTCCCTCTAATCTGTTCTTCCCACAGCAGCTACAGCTTGCTTTTAAAAACAGAAATTGTATTATGTCACTCTCTACTTAACAGCTTCCTATTCATTCAGGGAACACATTTTTACTGAACATCCTCTATTTACCAGGCCCTCAAAAATCTCTGCTCTCATGAAATAATGAAGTCTAGACAGGGGTAAGGGTTATGAAGGAAATAAGGGGTGAGGGATGGGAAATTTATGTGTGTTTGCATGTGTGTGTGTGTGTGTGTGTGTGTGGTTACAATTTAAAATAGAGAGTCCAGGCCGGGCGCGGTGGCTCAAGTCTGTAATCCCAGCACTTTGGGAGGCCAAGGCGGACGGATCACCTAAGGTTAGGAGTATGAGACCAGCCTGACCAGCAT
>NW_012117043.1:6903232-6912597 GCF_000951035.1 Colobus angolensis palliatus | reverse complement strand
CGGCGGGCTCCTGACAGATCGCGTGTGCGCGGCTCTGGGCGGCGCTCTGCGGCCGCGTCGTCCTCCCCACGCGCGTCACTGTCCTCGGGGGCGGGGGGCGAGGGCGCGGCGCCTGGGTCGCCTCTCTGCGCCTCAACTTTACCGGAGCGCGCACACCCGCCTGCCAGGCTGACCCGAGCGCGTCCCACCCAAGGTCGCCCAGCCCCGCGGGCGTTTACTTTTCAAAGGTCGTGTGTACACAGTCTGAGCCGGAGCTACCCTACCCCTTCACTTATGGAGCCTCACCCAACTTCTCACCCTCGGCTCGCCCCTGGGAGTTCCATGCGGCGAGCCAGGGGAACCGGGAAGATGGGCCGGGACATCCGCCGGTTGTGATCTAATCGTGTTTCGGGCTGAGGGACCGTTCGAACCGAGTTGGGGTCTGGAGGTCGGAGGCTCAGGGGCGTCTCGGGGGGATTTGCATTCGTAGTCCCCGCAGGCGTGTCCGGAGGGACGGAGGCCGTCCAGCCTGGGGTGTCTGCCGACCTCACGCCCGGGGACGCCGAGGGTCACGTGTCCGGAGCCGCCTGCGGCCCAGCGCCCCGGGTCCGCGATCTGGAGGGACCGTGCGGGTTTCGGGGTTACGATGTGCTAGGAGAGGCAGTGGCTGGACGCCTCGAACGCGGGCTTTCTGGCGTTCAACTCTTTTGTGCCCTAGCTGAAGGTCTTCCTGTTTCCCTTCCAGGGAGGGATAGGAGAAAAAAGGTGCTGATCGTGGTGGGCCAAGCTGTGGCGACTCGGAACGGCATGGGAGCCCTGGGCGTTTCGGGATCTTCCTCTCCTGGGGGATGTCCTGGGTGACGGCGCCTTCCTGCCGCGGTTAACACAAACCAGGTGGACTTCGCTCCAGGTGCTTGTCGAGGCCTCTCAAGCTGGCTAGGGTGTATGCGCAGGGCAATTAGTGAGGTTAACCTGGGTATCTTTCCCGTACTGTAGTGCGCGTTACTTAGTGTTTAAATTTGTCTCCAGTGAAATCTAGGCTGCTGAACCTGGTGCAACAGTATCTGTTATTACTGATCAAGGAACACCGTTCACAAAAAGCTATTAATTCTGGCAACTAGTAACCTTACATGCTCATGTAACTGCTAAGTCCTTCCCAAATTAGTACCTTTTTTTTTTTTAACTCTTTATTTAGAAAGCAAAGCTTGGACTCTTAGCACCACCCATCCACTTTGCTCTTAAAGGTACAGAACATCTTTGAAATGAAGAGGGCTGCCTGACTTGATCATTTATATGATTCCTCTGTTCTTGTCATTCAAGTGGTTCACCTGCTGATTATTTAAGACCTTGAGCACTGGAAGCAAGTGAAGTTTTGTTTTGGGAGCCTTTTGACTTGGGTTGAACCTTTCTTCTTTCACCTCTAACTAGTTTTGTAGGTTCTGCATAATCATTCCTGGGTGTATTCTCTTTGAAATATGGCCTTAGGTTAGAGGAGGTCCTCTGGATTCTACAGGTATGCAACTCACTAAAGCTCGAGTCTATTATTGAATTAAGTAGGCTCTGTCTTCATGCATGTTAGATGATGCCTCAGAACTTGCAGGTAACAGATCATAGCCAGTGAGTGAGACAGGTCTAATGGATTTGCGTCTAGGTGGGGTTCCTTGTAGGAATATCTCCCATCTCCCAGCTGTTTCTAGGAAATGCATTCTCACTTGCCCACCGCAGGGTGACAGTGGAGGTGTCTGTTGTAAGTGGCCTGCTCAGGTGCTGAAGTCGATATGTCTCCAGTGTAAGGTTGCTGAACATCAATATTCAAAAGCAATTTATCTTGCTACCTGGTAACCCAAATTATTCTTGAGCTTTGGACATAGGCTGGGTTGCAGCCATATTTTAGGGGAAGGCTGGTGTTAGCCTCTACAGTATTCCCTTTTCCTGTCCTAAAGACAAATGGAGATCATATTTGTGATACTGGGGACTGCGATAGGTGCTTAGGCATTGCTCTTCCCCTCTCCTCCCTAAACAAGCCCTGAGACTGACTTTGTTTCTCTTTGAATTACTTGAGTGACTTGAATTCTATTAAAAACACCCCTGTCCTTAGCCTCTGACCCAGAAGCTTGTTTGGGAGGAAAAACAAATTGGTTTCCCTAAGCTTTGCTGGCTAGCCTCCTGGTCCCAGCCTGCAACATGACTTGATTGTGTGTGCATTTCAGGGCTTTGAAAATCAGGCAGCTTGTAGCCAATGTACCCAGAGAACTGACCGTAGAGTTCCCCTAGGTCACTCTTTCCTAAATCTTACCTGTGAGTCTAGAATGATTGGGCCTCTCTGTAGCTTGGTCTGTTTTCCTATTGTGAGGAGATCAGTTGTTTCAGGTATGAGTTGCTTGTCATTCTCAGGCATTTTCTTCCACTCTGGGGAGGTAGTGGATCCTGTAGGCATCTTGTCCCATTGAAATCATCTCATACTATTTGAGAGTTGCTCATCTTTATGGTGGGGGGTGTATTTTAGTCCTAAGTCTTGCTTCTTAGGGCAAGTTCTGTTTCTTCCATGTTCATTCCTGGTGTAACACCTCAGGCAGTTTTCACTTTTATGATCATTTAACATTAAGTTCCCATCATATGTGGCATCCCACTGAGGGAACCTGCTGACCCTGGTACCTAATTTTAAGCTTGGGCTGTGGAAATCATCATCAGTGAGTGTGTTTGGAGTAGGACAGAGTCTGGCTGGAGAAACAGGTAGTGGGAGACCTGGGAACTAAATTTGAGAGGATGTCTCTTTCTTGATAGTTACTGTGCTAGGAGAGTTACAAGCAAATGGCTCCCTAATCCTTTAATCCTCACACCTGATACAGTGAGGGTACAGCTGGAGGTCATTCTGGATTGTTTCAGTGGCTGTCACACAAATTCAAATTGAGGGGTAGAGGAACTAGGAAGTAGGGGTGTGGACTTAAAACTAGGTCCTCTGGATGGCTTTTGTGAGAACAACCAAGGAATATTCTTAAATCCCTGGGCTTTTCTCCTAGGCTTTCTGCTGCTTTCTAAGTAGATTGTTAACATTGTGTGTGTTATCATTCAGCGTTCTGAGAACTAGCTTTCCAGCAATAAATAGATTTCAAGGTGTCCTTTGCCTTAACGTTTTCATTTTACTAAATGGTGCAGCCTTGTCCATATTCTGTCGGGGTCTTCGCCATCTGGTTGTTTTTTTTTTTTTTTTCCGGCTTGGTTTGATAGTTTGCAGCAGTCAGTGGTAAACATTCTGTTCCCTATTCTGTAATGGTGGCTGGCTGCATTCACTGAGCCATGTGTCACTAAGACCCAGTTGCACTTGGGAGCAAAGAAGGGCCCTGAGGTGAGTCCTGGAAGTAAAAGTATGTATAGCTGAGGGCTGATGAGGCTTGTTTCACTGCTGGGCTTAGCTGACAAGAACCTGGGACTTGGTACAGCTCTCAGAGCTGAAACCTGGCTGTGATTCTAGGCAGGCTGGTTGGCCTTCCAGGTCTTGGTTTATTCAGTGGCTAAAAGAGGGTTGGTCAGAATTAGCAGTATTCGGATTATGGTCCTGGGAGCCTTGGAGTTAGACCAAACGTGCCCGGGGCGACTTGCGTGCCCGGAGAGATGCGTTTGGGCTGGGAAGCACAGCTCAATGGGTAGTACATGTCAAAGACTTAAGGGGAAAAAAAAACACAACTCACTGTTCATTTCAAGTTCTTAGCTCTAAGGTATGCTACTGTTCTAAATATTTTTTATTTTTAAAGGTAGCTCTATTTGCCTAAATTTGTCCTGGTTGGGGGGAGTTTAGAGCTACCTTGTCTATAGGGTAGCTACTAGCTGTGTGACTAATTACATTTTCAAAGTATTAAAAAAAAAAAGTTTCTCAGTGACATTGGCCACATTTCAGGTTCTCAGTGGCCTCATGTAGCTCGTGGCTGCCGTCCTGGTCAGTACAGGTCAAGAACATTTTCCATAATTTGAAGACAGTTTTGTTGGACAGTGCTGGCCAAGAAAGTTTTTTTTTCTCCAACTCTAAGAGCTTAATTGTCTCAACTTGTAAATCTCTAAAGCATAACATGTTTGAGCTTAGTCTTCCAGAGTCCATAAACCCAAAAGCTTTGGTAACAGATTATCTACTGGTTGTCTTCATGGCATACTATAGGTGAGTTCTAGTCCGCCAGTTGGGAGTGGACAATCAGTTATGAAACAGGTGGAGTGAGGACCTTCAGAAAGGACCTGGGGATAGGAGCCTGAAGCAAAGGGCCAGACTCTATGCCCTTAGAAAGCCCTTTTGGTTTGAGAGCCAGTTTATTATCATAAAGATCCTTGCCGGTTTGTCCTTGGTCTCCAAATGTCAGATGTCAACATATTGTTACTTGGTCCTTCAGCCACCTGATGACTTCCTACAGATCTCAGTGTGGCCCTTAAACCAGGTTGTGTTTTCATTCTGCCCTTTCCAGTCCACCTAAATGTTAGGGGCCATTCTTCACAGAAGGTACTGGGGGAGAGTGGGGCCACAGTGCGGATCTTAACGTGTTCTGTTGTGGCAGGGGTAGGGGGTTCTTTGTTTCTAGATGCCCCCTCTTCTAGTCCTGGGTGTGCTTTGTTTGAACCCTGCTAGATTGACCTTTGGTATATATAATATGAGATCTCTTTTTTTGGAGCCAGGCAGCATAAAAGACAAGTATTGACGAGCGTCTACTGGCATATTAGTGGCTTTTTTTTTTCTATGTCATTTTTATTCTCTCTTAGCCCTATGAGGTTAGTACAGTGATCTAGCTTGTGGGTGAAGAAACAGGATCCAGTAGGGTAAGCTGGTCCCAGGACACAGTGAGGGCTGAACTGGCCTTGGGCCTGGGTTGGGATGTGCTCCCCACCTCCTCCTCTGCCCCCCTGCCCCCCATGCTCATAGGCTGTTGCTTATTTACTGCCCCTTTATCATCACATCCTCATTCAGGAAACTAAACTGGGTTTTAAAAAGATTAAAATCATTTATCCCACATATAGAGTCTGACTATTAAGTGTTTTCAGCCTCGTTACAACTCTGTGAGGGAGATATTCTTACTCCATATTACAGAACATCTTTACTTTATGGGAAACTGAAGTACAGGATCCTACTTTTAACTCGCTTGTCTTTCCAAAGCCATATTTTATCATCAGAATTATGCAACCATCAGGTGCTTTTGAAATGCACAAGTAATGACTATGAATAAAAAAAGCTGTGCCTGAGGGCTCAGAGAAACTGCTCTGAAGACTGAGCTGGTTGTAAAAGACAATCCTGAAGTCACTAATTTCCCAGACACCCGTCAGACCTCACTTGGAGGTCACGAGACCATCCCCTGGCCCTCCAAAAAGCTGTCACCTGGTAGTAGCTGGCCTCCTGATGAGAGGAGACAGTAAGATCTGTTCAGGCACAGCCCCAGCCCCCAGCCCTTCTCTGGCCTGGGTCTGGGTGTGTCTTTGTGAGGCTGGGTCGACAACAGATCTGAAGGACAGTTCAGTCTTCTGTATACTCCTTCTTGCCCCTCCTTTCTGCCCCTCCCAAGAAAAAGGAGCAGGAGTGAGTCTCACTTTCCTGAACTGCCTTGGAGGGAGACCCACACTCAGCTTTGCCTTCAGCTGTCTCTGGGAGGAAAGGCCATGCTGCAAATAACCTCCCTGCTTTGTCCTTTGGCTTTGGTGTGGCTCACCTGGCCAAGCATGTGCTGGTGCTATTTTTAGCAAGTGGCATCTTTTAGGAGGGCCAAGTGCATGTGGCTGCAGTGTATGGGACAGATCCTGGTGCCAAAGCTGCTGCTGTCTCTGTTGCCACCGCCTCGTCAGGAGAGAGAGGAGAATAAAGCCACCCTAGAAGCTGCCAAGGGGTGTGTGGAGGGGGTGGCTGCTTAAGAGGTCTCCAGGGCTGCCTTTTCTATTCTGGATTTGTGGCAGGGACCCAGCCTGCCTCCTGGTGCAGGCAGGCATGTGACTGAGGCAGCCTGGAGAGCTGGGGAGCTAGGTGTCAGGACTGCTGCCTGGGGAGTGAGGACCCCTTGTTGCTCCAGCAGCGAATTTCTCAGGAAACCACATAACTGCATTACAAACTTTTATTTATGTATGTATTTATTTATTTAGAGATGAGGTCTTGCTTTGTCACCCAGGCTAGAGTACAGTGGCACGATCATAGCTCACTGCTACCTTGAATTCCTGGGTTCAAGGGATCCTCCTGCCTCAGCCTCCCAAGTAGCTGGGACTATAGGTACACGTCATGATGCCTGGCTGATTAAAAATTTTTTTTTTTTTTTGTAGAAATGGGGTCTCACCACCTTGCCCAGACTGATCTCAAGACTCCTGGGCTCAAGTGATCATTCCATGTTGGTCTCCCAAAGTGCTGAGATTACAGGTGTGAGCCACTGTGCCTGGCCCCATAACTTCATTTTTGTGTGAAGTTGCCCAACCTAAGGGCTGGCCACTAAATGGACACTAAAATGTCTCTAATAGTTTGGATTGGTGGACAGTCTGGTTCCTTGTGTCCTCTGGCTTAAACCAAAATGCAAACATGAAAGGAGGCACAGCCATAGACCCCCAGTGAGAATTCTTTACTGGGATGCCACAGAAGCTGAAGAGGGATGAACAAGCAGTTTGAGCAGCAAGCTTACTGGTTCCCCAGGCCACCCTGTCTTCTCTCCTTTTCAGTTCCTTCTTCCCTCTAACTTGGAGCTGCTAACTGCAGCCCATCTATCTGTTTCTGATTAAGAAAGCTTCAAGCCATATA
Organism: Colobus angolensis palliatus; assembly: GCF_000951035.1. NCBI lineage: Eukaryota > Metazoa > Chordata > Mammalia > Primates > Cercopithecidae > Colobus > Colobus angolensis. Next base: position 6,905,876 of record NW_012117043.1, on the reverse strand, counting down.
AGGCCCTCTGTTGCCTATGGTTTATGTTGGCTGGAGAGCAAGGTTGTTTTTTGCAAAGTCCGATTCAAAGAAGTGGCAAGGGCTTACGTAGGCTGTGTGTGTCCGCCTAGTGGGGCAGGACTGCCTTATTGGTACAGGTTCCTTTGAGGGAGCCTGAGAGTAAGGGGGGCTTACTACCCCTTACTCTTAGTGGTGGCTCTCTAAGGCTAATGTATGGTATGGCCACAGGGCTTCCTGGCAAGTGTATTCGCTGACAACATGAAGGTAAAAGCAAGCCCTTGTTTACTTACACAGTGTACCTGTCATGCTACCCCCCACAGAGGCATCCTGTTTCAGAAAACAAGTCTGGAAGCAGCTTCTGCTTATTTAATTAAGAACTAAAGCCCCTTGGCTCTTCAGGCACATCATTTTCCCCCCTGGAGAAAGTTTGATGGACCATATCCCTTGGGGTTCTTGCGAGTCTGACTGGCCTTCCTCTCAGTGATGTTGGAGAGCCCTTTCTCTGAGAGCCATGCTCTGACCTCATCTTCACCACCCCTCTTGCTACCTCTTGAGTCAGCCAAGCCTATTCCTGCCTTAGGACTTGAGCACATGTTCTTCCTGCCTGGAACTTTCTCCCCCCACTCCTCCTGCCTCCCCGCAGATCTTGGCACAGCTCTCAAGTGTTCCAGTTCTGATGCCACCTCTTCCAGGAGGCATTCCCGCCCCATTCTGTCTGCAGCTTCCCCTTCCAAGCGCTCCATCCAGCCTTTCTCGTTTCAACCACAGCACACAGAAAAGGACTGGGTGACCGTTCCTCAACTCTCCCAGCTGGTGCCCTGCTACACGCACAGGGATATAGGTAATTCATCACATGCAAGGGCAGCCTTAGGGCTCAGTTCTCTCCATCTGTTGAGAGAGGCTGCAGGTCTTTATATTTAAGTCGCTGAATCTTTGCAGTGTCTTACCTGTAATTTGGCTCTCTACCCTTCCTTCCGCCTTTGCTTCCTGAGGGCTCTCTTTCCCTTGTGTGCCCAGTGAACTTGGCTCACAGTATGTGTTAAACTCTTTGTTAAATGACTAGCCCAGAGAGGTCCAACCATCTGATGCTGGCTAGCCTTCAGTGCCTTGCTTCCAGAAGGGTCTAAGTATCAATAAGCATGCTCTCTTTTTGATATTACTATTATGTCAGCTGGGCAGTTGGGGGTCTCTGAAGCACAATTGGCATCAATTATTGTAATAGGAAAGTAAGGCGTTACAAGTTTGTGCATAGATGAGTTGACATTAATGCAAATTTAGGGTGGTTAATAAGAAACATAAAGCTGCGTGGTAATACAGCATGCATTGCTACTTGTATGTAGCTTAATAATGTGTTTTCTCAATACAAAAACTAGCCGGGCGAGGTGGCGGGCGCCTGTAGTCCCAGCTACTCCGGAGGCTGAGGCAGGAGAATGGCGTAAACCCGGGAGGCGGAGCTTGCAGTGAGCTGAGATCTGGCCACTGCACTCCAGTCCGGGCGACAGGAGGCGCCCCCCCAAAAAAAAAAAAAAAAAAAAAATAATGTGTTTTCTATCAAAACATTACTTGTAGAAAGATTTGGCTTTTGACTGTGTACAAGGCTTGAAAGGACAGTCCTTTGCCCACCGCCCCCCACCCCCATTGCTTTCAATTCTTCCAGCTGTCCCCACTTTTGTCAGTAGTATTCTTTTCTTTCTTTTTAAGGATTATTATCTGATTTGTTTTTCTGCTGTAGGAGATAGGACCTAGCTTGTTCCTATGCTTTTTTCTTCCCTCATCATCCCAGTGTACAGATAGCCCAAGTTTTGGTCAAGTTGCTATTCAGAATATACATTATTATAATATGAACCTTGTTTATGGCTGCAAGGTTTTTAGTTTCCCATATTTCTTCTTTTCTCGCACTTCTCCTCTCCTAGTTAATTTCCTTAGTTTCTTTTGCTTAATTTTCTGTCTCTCACCAGTTCCCTAACCCCCCAACCCCCCGCCCCACCAGCCTCCACCGTTGCTGTGGAACTCCTGTCATTGGTGGAAAGTGGCTCTCACTGTGGCTCCACATACCAGGTGCTTGCAACAGTTCCACATTGCTCCTGGGTGCATCCCTTTTCCCTGGCTCTGCTTCCCCTTCACCGTTGGAATTCCCTTTCCCCTTCTCTTGTCTCATTTGTGGATCCAGTGCCCCTCCTTTGTTGATTGATTTCCTTGTCTTGGGGGAGCCCATCGTTCAGTAGCTTGCTGAGAAGGTGTGCATGGTTTGTGGCCCACAAGAAGCCAGCCCATCCATGCAGGGACAGGCACGTTTGAAGGCATGGATTGGGCCTTCAGTTGTGTGGCTGAAATCAGACAACTAGGCCAGGCCCATGGAGCCCTTCTGCCAGGCCAGGCCAGCAGAAGGTCTGGCTTTACTTTTTTAGAGAAGTTGTAAATGTGGGGATCTGGATTTGGGTACCAGGTAGTGGTGAAAATGGGTCCCTTTTTTTTGACAGGTCTCATTCTGTCCCCCAGGCTGGTGTGCAGTGATGCCATCGTAGCTCACTGTAGCCTTGATTTCCTGGGCTCAAGTGATCCTCCCACCTCAGCCTACTGAGTAGCTGGGAGAAGAGGCATGTACTACTATGCCCGACTAATTCTTTTAATTTTTTTTTTTGTA
>NW_012117043.1:6898566-6901450 GCF_000951035.1 Colobus angolensis palliatus | reverse complement strand
TGGGGGGGAACTCCATGTACCCAGGAAGGCATTCCTGGCACCTGCGTTGTGACCATCTTTAGAATCCTGTCGGAATTCGCTTGTAAAGCAAGATGGCTGTCAAGGCCAGAGGTGAGGGGCCAGGTGAGTGTGACGTAGTCTTCAAAGTTTTAAAATCCACACCCCTACCCCCCAAATGAAGTGATTGGGAAGACCTTTGTAGGAGGTGCTGATGATTTTTCCTTCACGAAAAGAGGCACGTGACTTGGACCTGCCATGGATTTGGCCAGCAGAGCAGGAAGGAGGATGGGCAGTTCACCCTTGTGTACTGAGTTTTCCAGAGCAGGAGTTAGTTTAACTTTTAGTTGGACTGGAGGAGCTCTTAATGTGAGGCCATGTCCAGAGATGGTATTTCTGACTTTTGGCTTGTCTTACCTAGAACTCCTGGTAGTGGATTCAGGGTTTCCATTTTGGCCGTAGAAGGCTTTGCCAAGCAGGTACTCAGACACTACTGGGTTAAGCCTCTGGCCTTCTGGCCTTCCTTCTGTGAATTGGACTGGGAAAGTGTCCCGAGTTCCTGACAGCTGCTCTACATGGAAGGGCAGAAGCACCCCCAAAGTGTGCTGGTCTGGCTGTGCTGGCTCCCCTGGCTGCTCTGTGGGCCGTCACAATGGAGGGTGGGGGACAGTCCTGGACAGGACTTCACAGCCCCACTGTGAGCTCTTTTTGGATCTCTAGGGTACCCACGTGAAGTCATAGCTTACTGTGACTTACACAGGCCCCTGAGGATGAAGGTAACAGTCCTGTGAGCACTGAGGCTGGGCCGGGACCAACACCTGAGCCATGGCTCCAGCACTCTGATTCCTGGCCCAGCCATGCTGCTGAGGGTGCAGAGCCCAGGCCTACCATCGCCCCCAGCCTTGGTGGCAGAACCGAGCACTACCCAGCAAGGTAGGTGTTGGCCGCTGCAGCGTTTATGCAGCCCTCCTGTTGGTTGGGGTCTTCCGGGAACACGCTCTAGAGCTGCGTTGTCCAGTAGGTAGAGTCAGCTGCAGGTGGAGAGTTCAGGTTAAATTAACCTGAAGTAGAATTCAGTGCCTTAGTCGCACTGGTCACATTTCAAGTGCTCAGTAACCTCCCATGACTAAGTGACTGCCAGTATTGGATAGCAGTCACTCTTGAGGGTCACCCAGACCTTTACCTCTTGTGACCTACTCTACTTTACCACATTGCAACTGCCACAACTATGGCTCCTGTGGCAAACGTCAAACTCTTTTTGTCTCGTCCGACTTTTGTCTCGTCTCGTCTTTTTGTCTCAGCTCCTAGGATTTGTTCCTGTTTTACTCTGGGACTTGCTGCTCTGTCCCATGCCCAAAGATATTAGAACCTCAATTTGTGTCCTGTCCCCCTCCCCACCCGCCCATTGCAGCCTAAGGAAATCCTGGCCGTCTTTGAGAAAGCCTTCCTGGGCTCCCTTTGCCTACTTCTCAGCACGGCTGCTTGTGGCACAGGGGTGTGTGAGTGTGTGAGTGAGTGAGATTGATTCTTCCATCAGAATCGTGCGCTTCTGGTGATCAGAGTCTGCTGCTTGTAGCAACTTAAACATACTTGAATGTATGAGCAAGGTGAATGACTGTGACCTGACAAGGAAATGGGTAAATGCATCTGATACAAGCCAAGAGGCCCTCTTGGAATCTTGCAGAGAACTCCGAGTTTGTGATTTTCCTCCACCAAACTCCCATGGAAGGGAGTATCCCTCTGCCTGGCCACAGCCTGCTGTCATTCTCTGAATGCAGTGGCTGAAGTGCTGGGCTTTAGGTTCTGATTCTATGCCCTTGGAAGACACCCTTCAAGGGGAAGAGTCCCTCAGCAGGAACTTAATGAGCTGGGCACTCTGGAGGTGGAGTGTCTTGGGCAGGCTCCTTCCTATTGGTAGAACATGTGGGGACAGCCTTTGTCGGTGTGAACACTGGAATAACGAAAGAAATGTTCAAATTCCAGTGTAAATGCTCATTCAGAACGCAAAGTGGATGTGGCTTCACTGACCAGGCCCAAGCCCAAATTGGGCTTGTTGGGCCCTTAGCTCCTAAGCTGTTGTTTTTGTGGTGGACTTTCCCATCAGTTACATGTGGCTCTTTTTGCAGTAACTGCAGCCAAATTGGCTTAGTCACTGGGACCAACACTCTATGTACCATTGCCAGGGATTTGTTTTCTTGTTTAGCAGAAGGCTCTAGCCTGCAGTTACCAAGTTTGTCAGCTGAGTTGAGAGTGAGGCCATTACTTCTCTGAGGGCTGTTCTGAGAAGCTGCAGGTGCCTCCCTGGAGAAAGAAGAGATCCTTTGGAACCTGGAGGGAGCAGATAAATGCTAAGGCCTCTGGCTGTAGCATGTGCCTGACTTCAGCTCTGTGTGACCACTTGGCAACTAGCCAGCGTGCGTCTATTCCCAGGCAAATGGACCTGCTAAAAATAAGCAGGCAACTATTTAATTCCAACAGATTCAAAATGACAGAGCGTCCTCCCCACCAACCCTAGGGCAGGGCTCTGCAGCATCCTTCTGGGAGGCTTTTCTCTGACTGCAGACAGGTCTGCCCTTAGTCCTGGGCCTTGGGGAGGAGCCAGCCTTTGGTTAGCTTGTGAGTATGAAGGCTTTGGGGACTACTGTGATACCACTTAAACGATGAGAAGTTCAGGTTTACAAAAACAAACACCTCAGGGCAAAGAGAGCAATGAAGAGTCTGGCCCAGTGCAGGAAGGAAGATGTCAGAAGAGCCTTGTAAGGCTGAAGGGGTATGTGTATGTATGAGAAGGCGGCACTACCTGGGCATTCAGGAAAGGCTGATGCATTTTATACCACCTCTTGTAGGCCTGTCTGACCAGGTAAATGGCAAAATGGCATCTTACCAA